>NC_086098.1:243032470-243189970 GCF_963921235.1 Mobula hypostoma
GCTCAGGTGGAGAAGACGAAACACGCTTCGGTGCCTCCATTACTGAAAGAATGGCCTCAATTAGAGTTGAAGAACCAGATCACGTCACCCCCGGACTGGCCTCAGCATTGCCAGCTGGTTCTGCCTAAGTAGTATTGGAGGATTGCGTTGAAGTCACTTCATGATGATTCTAGACATTTGGGGGTGGAAAAGGCCTATGGATTGCTCAGAGACAGGGTTTACTGGCCCCAAATGAAGTTGGAGGTTGAAGAATACTGCAAGTCATGCATTTGCTGCATACGGCGGAAGACACTGCCTGTGCGGGCAGCTCCTTTGTCCCACTTGCAGAGTGCAGGGCCCCTGGACCTGGTGTGTATGGATTTCCTGTCCATAGAACCCGATGCCAGCAACACGGCGAATGTGTTAATCATCACAGACCACTACACCAGATGCGTCCAGGCTTTTCCTACCAAGGACCAGAGGGCGACTACAGTGGCAAAACTGTTATGGGAGAAGTATTTTGTTTACTATGGCCTTCCCAGGTGGATACATAGTGACCAGGGACAGGACTTCGAGAGCAGACTCATCTGTGAGTTACTGGGCATGCTTGGAGTTGAGAAGTCGAGGACCACGCCCTATCACCCACAGGGCAATTCCCAGCCTGAGAGGTTTAATTGGACCTTGCTAGACATGCTTGGGACCCTGGAGATCAGCAAGAGGAGGTGGAGTCAACATATTGGGCATCTGGTTCACTGTTACAACTGTACACAAAATGAAGATACTGGGTACTCGCCATATTATCTGATGTTTGGGCACAAGGTGAGGTTGTCCACTGACTTTTGTTTTGGGACTGACAAGGGTGACTCACCACCGAAGCCTTCTGAAGTATGCGTCTGATATGAGGAGAGAGCTGAAAAGGGCTTATGAATTGGCTGGGGTTGTGGCCGCCAAGCAGAATCAAGGAAATAAGAGGAGGTATGATCAGAAGGTGAGGTTCTCCCAACTCCTGCCAGGAGACCGAGTCCTCATAAGGAACTTGGGGCTACCTGGAAAGCACAAGTTGGCTGACCACTGGGCAGCCACACCCTATGTGGTGGAGAGTCAGATGCCGAACCTACCAGTTTTCCGGGTGAAACCAGAAGAGGGGAATGGGCCTGTCAAGATTCTCCATCGGAACCACCTGTTGCCCCGGGACAAGAGGTGCAGGGAGACCCAGAGCCCAACTTGGAGCCTACACCTAGTAAGAGGACTCTGCGAAAACGCGGGGCAACTGCAGGGCCCACAGCAGGAGAGGCTGGGCTGGCCCCACCCATGTTTCTATGAGGGATACTGATTCAGACGATGATGATCTGGACTGTGTGGTACATGCTGCCTTTCACTAACTCCCCATTGATTGAGGAAGAGACTCCTGGCCCTTCTCCCACTGAGTCAGGTGAAGTAGGGCGGGGGCTATCTGTGGGCAGCTTGGGTTACAGCAGGACCCTGAAGGAGAGGAAGCGGGGACTGGACACGGGATAGAGGGCTCCGAGTTGCAGGGGGGCACAAGTGATAGATCGAGGGAGGAGAGTACAGAGAAGATTCACTAGAATGATTCCAGGAATGAGAGGGTTAACATATGAGGAACGTTTGTCCGCTCTTGGACTGTATTCCTTGGAGTTTAGAAGAATGAGGGGAGACCTCATAGAAACATTTCGAATGTTAAAAGGCATGGACAGAGTGGATGTGGCAAAGTTGTTTCCCATGATGGGGGAGTCTAGTACGAGAGGGCATGACTTCAGGATTGAAAGGCGCCCTTTCAGAACAGAAATGCGAAAAAAATTTTTTAGTCAGAGGGTGGTGAATCTATGGAATTTGTTGCCACGGGCAGCAGTGGAGGCCAAGTAATTGGGTGTCTTTAAGGCAGAGATTGATAGGTATCTGAGTAGCCAGGGCATCAAAGGTTATGGTGAGAAGGCGGGGCAGTGGGACTAAATAGGATAAAATGGATCAGCTCATGATAAAATGGCGGAGCAGACTCGATGGGCCGAATGGCCTACTTCTGCTCCTTTGTCTTATGGTCTTATGGATTCACCAAGTAGACCTGAAGTATCCCCATGTAGCGTCTGAGCCTGAAGAGTTAGCTGAGGAGGTACAGAGGTCTCAGAGAATTAGGAGACCACTGGATAGGTTGGCCTATGTAGCACCAGGGGAACAGGGCATGATTGTGTTTTACAGGAGGGGTTGGCAAATCATCTCAACGTCATGAGGACATGACTAAATTTGGTGGTGGGGAGAATGTAATGGCTTCTTTGTAATGTTTCACTGCTGAGGTAACGGTTTCTCTGTAGCAGCAATGTTTGAGTTATGGCTGGAGATAACAGGACTATTAGCCAATCGGGGATTGCTGTTTTGTCTTGTGTATCTGGAAGGATGTTGTTTTCGCTGTCTTTTGTCAAAGAAAGATGAAGAGGGAAGACACGTGTGGAGAGAGCTGGTAGACCACCGGATGGAGTGGACTGGGATCTGATGAGTCCGAAGGTCAGCGATGTTCGGAGGAGACCGATGGTGGAAGAATGACTACTGAGTGAGCTCCAACGTGACTTTGACTTGACTTGGGCCCTTTTTCTTTTGTTTATTTTCATTACTAACCCTATATTCAGATTAAGATTCATAAAGTTCAATCATTTAATTGTATATGGTGTACTGTCTGATATTTTGCGTTGTGGGTTCGTAACTGGGGGTACATTACACAGCATTCACACTCTTCCTTAATAATGCAGTGGGAAGAAGAGACTGAATATTTTTAAGGCAGAGGTAGATAGATTTCTGTTAGGACCAGGTAGGAATGTAGCTTACAGGTGATAATGAAAGCAGTCATGGTCTCACTAAATGCAGAGCCAACTGAAATAAGTAAGAAATAAGTAATATTTACATGAATATTGCTTAAATTATACAGCAAAATCTGGTCATCCTCATTAATAAAACACACAGCATCCAACTGTAGTAAATGAAAGGGGAGTAGAATTACTCAATGGCCACTTTATTAGGTACACCTGCTTGTTAATACAAATATCTAACTCGATGGATAAAAGCATGCAGACATGGTCAAGAGATTCAGTTGTTGTTGAGACCTAACAATAGAATGGGGAAGAGATGTAACCTAAGTGACTCTGACCGTGGAATGATTGTTGGTGCCAGAAGGGGTAGTTTGAGTATCTCAGGAACTGCTGATCGCCAGGGATTTTTACGCACAACAATCTCTAGAATTTATAGAGAATTGTTCAAAAAAACCAAAAATAATCCAGTGAGCAGCAATTCTATGGGCAAAAACACCTGGTTAATGAGAGGTCAGAAGGGAATGGTCAGTGGTCCAAGCTGACAGGAAAGCAACAGTAACTTAAATAAATATGCACTACAACAGTGGAGTGCAGAAGAGCATCTCTGAATGCACAACACGTTCAACCCTGAAGTAGATGGCCTACAACAGCAGAAGACAATATTGGGTTCTAGTCCTTACCTAATAAAGTATCATTAAGTGTATCTTTAATGCTCAGGGGATTCGAGTCTTGCTACAACTGGATAAGGCACCGCTGCAATCACACATTCAAGTACTGTGTACAGTCTTGCTCTGAGATACACATAAACCGACCTGTTGCAGTTCAGGCAACATTCACTAGTTTGATTTTAGAATGACGGGGTTGCCTTGTGAAGGGAGGTTGAAAAAGTTACGCCTACTCGTCTTGGGGGTTTGAGGATGCTTCCTCTTGGAGGGGGAAAATAAATCAAGCAGGAGGGCATAGCTCCAGAATAATAAATTATCCAAAGAGTTCAAAGTTCATTTATTATCAAAGTATGTATACGATATACGGCCTTGAGATTTGTCTCCTTATAGGCAGCCACAAAACAAAGAAACCCAAATAGAACCCATTAAACACAATGTGCAAAAAAACTCACACAAACAATAAAAGTATGCAAATAACAAACAGAACTGAAATTCACAAAAGTGAGTCCACAGCCACAAAGCCAGTCATCATCACAGCCAATCCAGGAGCCAGTTACATAAAGAACGATTTCTTCTTGGCAAGGCAATTTTTTTTAAAGAAATTTCTAACCCAGACGGCTGCAAAGTAATTGAATATATTAAAGGATGAAATACACAGATTTTTAGTCTATAGTAATGTGAGGCAGGAAGCTAGTGCAAAGGCCAAGACTGGATGAGAGATGATCTTACTAAAAAAAACAAATGCAGCCCAAGGGACTGAATGGTCAACTCTGCCTGCTACTTCTAAGTACTTTCTTTGCCTTTTGTGAAGGTTGGCTGTGCATAAATTGCTTTAAAGAGTGTGGGAGAAAATGACCAGTACTTCAAAGCTCATAAGGTATTAGGTAAGTGAGATATTTGGAGACATAAAAAAGACTGGACTTGTCATTCACCTGACCCTGAATCAGCTTCTTCACATCTTCTGAGGGTAGGGTTAGAGAGCTTACAGACTGTGAAAATTCCCATAAAAAATGCATCATCAACTGATGTCAAGGTGAGCTTGTTTGTGTCATGTGTTCACTCGGAATACCCCAGAACAGACCTTAAAGAAATAGACCACTAAATGCACTTCCACTTGATCGAGACACCCTAGCTTGGACTATGCCCTTGCTGGGGAAGGAAGAGGACATGATAAAACACTGAAAAATAACTTGTATTCTGCCAAAGGGTCTCGGCCTGAAACAGCAACTTTACTTTTATCCCCATAGATGCTGCCTGGCCTGCTGAGTTCCTCCATCATTTTGTGTATGTTGCTTTGATTTCCAGCATCTGCAGATTTTCTCATTTGTATCCTTGATTGCTCGGTTTCAAAACTTCCTTTAAAATGAAACCAAATGCCAAAGGAACCACTTTGTATCAATGACAAAACATTTTTTTTTGCTTCTTCCTTCAGCTGTCTGTATTTTGATAGGGTGGCAATCCCCATAAGCCACCCCAATTTCATGATAATGCACATGGTGCCACAATGAACAGCCCACAGATCATCCTTAACGGTTTGTCTACCAGGGTAACTCCAGATCTGGAGTAGGCCATTCATTAACCATGACCATGCTGAACTCTGATAAAGACTTGTCAAAGAACCTACCCAGACTACATGTCTGACAATGCAAATTCTCTCAATTTTGACTGTTCTAGTCACTAACTAGGCATTCTACCTGAGAACATACCTTGCCATTAATGACAAGCTCACTGAAGTGATGCCAACACAGTCACCCCAGTGAGGCATACTGTTTACTGTATGTATCAAAGTACACAGATGTCACCATAGACTACCTTGAGATTCATTTTCTTGCAGGCATTTACAAGAAAATAAAGAAATAAAATCAATATTATGAAAAACTAAACAAAGATGGAAACAAACAATGTGCAAAAGACAACAAATTGCGCAAATAACAAAATAATGCTGAGAACACTAGTTGTAAAGAGCCCTGAAAGTGGGGTTGCAGCTTGAGTTGAGTTGTGGTGAAGTTACCCACACCAGTTTAGGAGCCTGATAGGTGATTTAGGGGAGCACATACAAAATGGCGGAGGAACTCAGCAGATCTGGCAGCATCTATAGAGACGAACACACATTTCGGGCTGAGACCCTTCATCTGGTCCCAGGTTTCAGCTTCTGCAGAATCTTGTGCTTATGTGGATGTAGGGTGATAACAGTTCCTGAACCTGGTGGTATGGGACCCAAGGCTTCTTAGGTCCCACACACATACATGTTGGGCAGGCAACACATTAGAACTACAAAGTGCACTTTTAATCTAGTGTAATGTTAAACTGTCAGAGGTGCCTGATAAAAAGGAAAATAAAATTTCTCCAACACTGGCTCTAGCAGCAATTTCGTTCCAATATTGTATGTTGCAAGGGGTCACGATGCAATCCAGCCAAGTCAATGCTCAATCACTTTATATTTCTATCGTCGATGCGATCACCAGCATTTTACCTAGTTGTTATATAGCTGTGCAACTGAATTTGCACAAGGCAAAATCTATGACCCAACTGCACTGCTGGCTGCCTCTCACAGTTCACGTAGGTAGGTACATAAGTATGAAAATCTCACAAGCCAAATATTATCAAATCCACTTCAGTTTTGAAGCAGAGGTTTAATGACAGTGAAAGAGAGAAAAAGCAAAAAAAAAACAAAGATGATTTGATGTTTTGCTAAATTTTAATGGCAATAGATTTTTAAAAAACTTAAAATTGTACTGTATCCTTTGGCTGCAAGTGTGAAGTAATGGATACAGGCCAGTCCATCACAGGTAAAGCCCTCCCAATCATTGAGAACATTTACAGGGAGCGCTGCCACAAGAAAGCAGCATCCATCATCAAGGACCCCCACCATCCATGTTATGTTCACATATCGCTACTACATTTGAGAAGTTGGTGCAAGTCCCACCCTACCAGGTTTGAGAACAGTTATTCCCCACAACCATCAAGTCCCTGAAGCTGGGTGAATATCTTCACTCACCTCAATTCTGAACTGATTCCACAACCTATGAACTCATTTTCAAGGACTCTACAACACCTTTTCAGTATTACTTATTTATAATTATTAGTTTTTTTGTATTTGTGCAATTAGTCTTTTGCACATTGATTGTTAGTCTTTGTGCGTATTTTTCATTGATTCCATTGTACTTCTTTGTTCTACTGTGAATGCCCACAAGGAAATGAATCTCAGGGTAATGTATTGTGACATACATGCACTTTGATAATAAATTTACAGAACCAGCATCATAAATACATCAACTGTGGTAAGATTATGAATAAGTTCAGTCCGACAAAGAGCGCATGTCACCTACAACACTTAGATTTGTTATGAAAGCACAAAGGCAAGCCTCAACAACTAGAGTTTCATTCAGTTTTCAAATCCTTGATAACCTGGGCTTTCAGTTCCCAAACACAAGAGATCCTGTAGATGCTAGAAATCCAGAGCAACACACAATCCTGATGGGTTTTGGCCCAAAACGTTGACTGTTTATTAATTTCCATATATGCTGCCTGACCTGCTGAGTTCCACCAGCATTTTCTGTTGTGTTTCACTTCCCAAGCAAAAAATGGACAAGGCCCAATTAATAGAGTATGACTACTTTCCCTATTCTTCCCATCCATAACTTTGCTATTTGAAATGTATTGGAACAAAGATCCTGTATTGCTTTTGAACTTCTTAGATCTCAGAGATAAACTCACCAATTTGTTACATGTACATATTTCCAACCAAACAAGTATGAAAAGCTGCTGATTTATCAGAGATTCTACACACCATTTCCATTTCAGCAATTTTAATTATGACTTCTGGTATCATCTGTAGCAAGTTTGTGCATTTAGAGATGAGGCACAGTAACAGGCTCAAATGGTTCAATAAGCCCATGCCACCCAATTACACTCATGTGCCCAATTAACCAACTAACCCGCATGTCTTTGGGAGGAAACTGGAGCACCGGGAGGAAACACACACCATCACGGGAGCAACGTACAAACTCCTCATAAGCAGAACTGAACTCAGGTCACTCGCACTGTAATAGCATCACGCTGCTATAATACCATAACGCCCCAACATTATATCAGCGTAATCCACCAAATTTTCTTTAATTTCTTATGCAGCTTTCTCAATTACCTACTTCGCTTCCTAAAAATGGACCTCAAATTATTTTATTGTTCCAGTTCTATAATACAAGGTCCCTTCAGGACACTGATGAGGAAATGCTATGTTCCAGAGGCTCTTTTGACTACAGAAATGCACGCAAGGTTCTCCTCAGTTCTGGCCAAAATCACTTGCAGCACATTCAAAGAAAGATTAATGTCCCTCATCTCGTGTGTGGCTTGTAGAATTCTGCTGCCTGTGCAACAGTGTCAATTCATTTGACGTGAAATGCTGTGGGATGTAAAGAGATGTGATAGAGTACGCCAAATGTGCAAGCTTTGTAAAACAAAATTCTACCAACTAACATGAAAGCAATTTAAATGCAATGACAGTAGGCTGCTTTTTCCCAAGTTACAATGATTAACTAGACAACGCAGGATAAATCAATGTGAAAAATTTATTGCTGGCTGGACACTGCAACATTCCCGTGTCCAGACAGACAGTCAACTTTTGACCCTTATCATCCATCTCTTGACAATGATTCCATGCAGGAGGTCCACTGGATGTCTGAATGCCTCACTTCAACCTATGGAGGAATGCGACAACACTAAAGGCCTGAGCAGTACCACATGAACCTGTGCTGGAACACCGGAGATTTAACACTCATTATGTTAAAAATCACAATCATAGCAAGGATGTTAGGAACAACTAAAAGATTTTAATTCAACCATGGGTGGCTTGGTATAATGAGGATTCAATGATTAATGTTGTGCCACCCACAAATTGAAATTAAGAGATGCCTACAAATCTAATTGCTCTCAATTTAGAAGCAATAACTCTTATAATCTCCTTTCAGAGCTAAATTAAGCTCCTGCACAAACTGCATACAAATCCGGTATTCAGTTCCTTTAAATATTTGGGCCCCAATGCATCTGCTCCCAGAAGACCGGCCCACGTATCAAAATTAACTCATCAAAATCTTTTTTTAAAAAAGGAGTGTGTGAGTGTGTGTAAGCAAGCGTGTGCGCGAGTGTGTGTGTATATATACACACACACACACACACACACACAAATGCATATTGCAACATCCTAGTGGTTTACCTTCATTCAATTTTATCTGACAAAAGACATTTCAATTGGGTCGCCACAAATTCCATTAATTCCTTTGCTTAGCTTTTTTTTAAATAAAACTGTTCAACTCACATACAACAGTTTATCAAGTGAGCAAGAAATATTTCAGGTCACCAAGATTCACGAAAGAGCAAGCTAAATTGTACACAATCAAATTCACACGAACGCATACCTGATCGGTGCACAAGTCTGATCCAGTGATAAATTCCAAGATATAGGAATCAGGATTAAATCTTAACACTAGATCTGTATCCATTCACCATCCTGCTACACAATTAAATTTAAAGTCAGACTTGTAGATTCTAATTATTGTTGCAAAGATGACTTTAATTTGGTAGGGAAGGGAAAAAATTTAAAAGATGCAACGGCAATGATTTATTTGAGTCGGTAGATCCAGAACTATTTCTATCTCTTCACCCCCCCCCCAACCAAATAAAATAGTTCCCTGTGGGATTTAACAGCTCCGTTCCGATCTGGTCTTCCTGGTGTTGATTCTCGATTGTGTAATCTTTTTCAGGAGTCTGCGTTTCAAATGTGCGTTGAAATATTTATGGAGGAAAACAGAGATGTCTTTTTTTCCTCTTGGTGTGTCGAGCAGAGGATCATGGCTCTCGCTCAAAGCTGCTTACTGCGCGCAAGTGACTGGAAGTACAGTGGAATGTGTAGCTCAAGGCAAATTTGCATACTGGTGCTGCTGTCATGAAGAGGCTGGGCTTGGTGCCAGATCTGCGCTTGCCACTAAAATAAATTAAACCCTTAAAGCGTGACTGCCCTCTGAAACAAACAGTTCATTTTGGAGTACTGGCAGGTAGTATAATGTTTCACCCTGAAGCACATTATAAACACCACCACAGCCCAAACCTTGGAAAAGAATCCATACAGAATAGTTGTCAGGTTTTTGTTTGGAACCTTAGCACCTGTTCCCATTTAAAGACAGTACATTATTACTGTTTTCAACATCTTATCAACATCTAATTAATCAGTTTAAAAACAAATTAAAATACCAGTGATACATACATCTCAAAAATTCAGTTGAGTGTTTTACAATTTACTGTAGTCAAGTCCCCAATTCAAATCATACAACATGATTTCATATAATTGCCCTCTTTCTACACCTTGAAGAAACAATTCAATCACCTTTGAAACAAGAAGGAAAATCCAAAGCTCTGGCTGGGTCAAGAGGATGAATTCTTTGCATTTACAAAACAAGTTTAAAGTCACAGACATAATTTCATATTGTTACTCCTTCATTTCCTACTTTTTCAAGGCAGAAACTGCAAAACCAGGACCCAACAAAATTTTCAACCAAAGGAATTTTATTCAAACACAATAAATTTTGCAGATGCTGGAAATACAGAACAACACATAAAAAGTTGGAAGAACTCAGGAAAGACAGGCAACATTTATGGAAGTGAATAAACACTCAATGTTTCAGGGCACAGCCCTTCATCAGGACTCAGGAGGTGGAATTTTACTTTCTGCCACTTTCAGACAGCAACACGACTAGCCTCCACTAAAGCCCCTCAGAGTCTGGCATTGCTATTGGGTCAATATTGTCATGTACCAGATACAGTGAAAAGCTTGTCTTGCATATTTTTCATACAGATCAAATCATTGCACGGTGCATTGAGGTAGAACAAGTAATGGGAAGAGAGAGCAGCATGCCGCGCGTGCATAGCCCTCCGGTGAAAAATGATATTGTATCCGTTAAATAGGGGCCATGGACAATTCTGATTTGATGGAGAGGGATGTGAAAGCACAGAGGAACATCTGGAGAAATTTCTGAAACGCTCGTTCGCTGCTGTTGTTACTGCGTGGTTGGGAATCTTCCAGAGGGTAGGCCTCAAAATCCCCAGCCTTACCTGCTTTTGGCGACCGAGATTGAGGTCAAATTGTTAGGACAGAGATGGCACTCAGTACTCGGTATTAGAGAGCTGATTTGGAGGCTCGAAGTTTTTGGATGACTAGAGACGGATTGTGGTCGGGCATGGCAGGGAGAGATTTTCTTCCTTCTCCCATCTGCGTGAGATGTGGGACATTTGAGAGACTTTGAACTTTTACTGTGCTCATGGACTTCTTCATCAAGTTACGGTATTGTTGCACTGTTATAAATATATGTTATAATTATGTGGTTTTGTCAGTTTTTTCAGTCTTGGTCTGTCCTGTGTTTTGTGGTATCACACCGGAGGAAATATTGTATCATTTCTTAATGCATGCATTACTAAATGACAATAAAAGAGGACTGCCTGTCTTCATAATCTAAAAATATTATGCAGAATAAAGTGTAAAAATTACAGTGAAAATACAGTTCACGTAAACAAAGTGCAAGGTCATAATGAGGTAGATTGTGATTGTCTATCAAACTGTACAAGAGCTCTGTTCAAGAATCTGATAAGTGGAATAGAAGCTGTCTTTGAACCAGGTAGTACATGCTTTCAGGCTTTTGTATCCTCTGCCCAATGAGACACAGGAGAAAATGTCCAGGACTGTCTTTGATTATGCTGGCTACTTCTTAAGGCAGTAACAACTATACAGAGAGTCCATAGAGGGGAGACTGGTTTCTGTGATGTGCTGAGCTGTGTCCACAACTCTCTGCAGTTTTCTTGCAGTCACATGCACAGCAGTCGCCACCAAATGTATGCTGTTATGAATCCAACAGAATGCTTTTAACTGTTTTAATAAACATCAGTAAGGGGTTGATTTGGACACAAATTCCTCTAGCCTCCTGAGGAAGCAGAGGTATTGGTGAACTTTGTTGGCTGTGACATCAACATGGTTAGACTAGGACAGTCCATCAGTGATGTTTACTCCTAGGAACTTGTAGCACTCAACCACAGTACACGATGTTGACAGGAGCATCTGCCCCGACCCCTCCGTGAAGCCAATGATGAGCTCTTTTATTTTGTCGACATGAGGAAAAGGTTGTCTTCATGACAACATATCACTAGGCTCTCTATCTCCTTCTTGTATACTGACTCATCATTATTTGAGATATGGCCCACTAAGTGGTATCACCTGCAAACTTGATGGAGTTAGTGCAGAACCTAGCTGCGCCGTTATGAGTGTACAGGGAGTAGAGTAGGGGCAGTTGAGGTAATCCATAAGCATTATGATCTATGCTTTAGTTGGAGCTTAGCTCCTGGCAGGGTCACCATTGGTGGTAAAGGCAAAGGGAGGTTTCAGACTAAGAGCAATCTAAGCAAGACTTCAACATAGGAGCTGGCAGATGATGATGACACATCACAACGGCAGTGAAGGCTGTAGCAGTGAAAGATCACCCATCATTTTGGATGCCACGCCACTGGACCCTGACTCCAGTCTATCAAGGACCATGTGGTAGCTTACAGACGTTCTCAATTAGGGGAATAAACTCTACGCAGGTGATCTCACTACTGCTCCTAGCTTCAACTGGATGACCACAGGGTACACTGCATAGCCTAAGAACCAGCATCTCAAATGATTTTCGAGGAATCGAGTTCAGATGGCAGTCTAAGTAACAAGTTCCAGGTAACAATTTACTTCCTGGAGACTTGCAGTTCTGACCTGTGAATTGCTTGTAATGTGCTTTCACCAGGCCCTCATTGTGAGCCTAACAATAACATTAGATTTTGTTTATACCACAAATTTGTGAAGAGGCAAGTGACTGGCCAGAGGATATTCAGCCTCATGGGAGGTGGTGATGGCCCTGGCAACTGCGAGCAAATGTCATTTTGCCACTCATCAATGCCTGCATCCAGGTCAAGCCACATACAAGTAACTATCCACCCTGCTCATAAGACTGTTCGTCCCATTCCCATAAGGAAAGAGGTTATGTAGCATCCATATCAGGAGCACTAGATGCAAAAACAGTTACTTCCCCCAAGCTGTCACCCCACCACTATATCTACATCAGCTACTCCTCTCCACAGTTCCTTAGCAACCTTCATCACCATGTACAGCCATTTTATATTTACAACCCGCACTCATACCTACATTGACAGTGGATTTTGTTTTCATTTGCCCTGCTGCTACGTACAAGAGTTCATCGTGCCAAGAGTCACTTTGTCACTATCATTTCCTGTCAGTCACCTTATGTTCAGATAGTCCTGCACCAATTATCACTTTCAGTCAGCTCGCTACGGAAAAGGATCTTGGCGATTGTAGGGGTGACTTGCAGTGGACTGAAAAGCTTGAGAATGTATATATTAAGAAAGAGGATGTGCTGGAGCTTTTGGAAAGCATCAAGTTGGATAAGTCACTGGGACCAGACGGGATATACCCCAAGCTACTGAGAAGCTGGGGGGAGATTGCTGAGCCTCTGGCAATGATCTTTACATCATCAATGAGGACGGGAGAGGTTCCAGGGGATTGGAGGGTTGCGGACGTTGTTCCGTTACTCAAGAAAGGAAGTACAGGTGTTCCCCGCTTTTTGAACGTTCGCTTTACGAAACCTCACTGTCACGAAAGACCTACATTACTTCCCTGTTTTCGCTAACAGAAGGTGTTTTCACTGTTATGAAGAAAGGCAGTGCACAAAAAAAAAATCAGCGCGCGTCCCGAGCAGCCGCTCTCCCCCGGATTCGGAACTGCATTATGTCGGCCCAGATCACAGGTGATTGCCGATTGCGTCGCCTCTGCTCTGGGCCGACATTTACGTGCCGGGTGGCACCTAATTAATTAGCTTGTTTGTTTCGGCTTTTTTCTTAAAGATGTGCTGAGTGCGTCCTAGCCACCACTGTACCCCTGCATGCTTCGTGGTTCGCTGCCCGGAGGGTGGGGGCCACTGCACCACCCAAACTTTGACGACTCAGTCTAATACACCATCAGTGTGCTCGATGTCTTCACAATTCCCATAAATGATACTACACTGTACATACATTATTTCTACTTTATATCGGCTGTGTATTTTTACTTGTTATTTGGTATGATTTGGCAGCTTCATAGTTTAAAGGTTACTGGAGAGCTACATGAGAGTTACATGAGATTTTCGCTACGGAGAACAGTGCGCAATGACTGTGGAAAAGTATTTCTACTTTATATAGGCTGTGTATTCATCACATCATTCCTGCTTTTACTATATGTTACTGTTATTTTAGGTTTTATGTGTTATTTGGCATGATTTGGTAGGTTATTTTTAGGTCTGTGAACACTCACAAATTTTTCCCATATAAATTAATGGTAATTGCTTCTTCGCTTTTCGACATTCCGGCTTACGAACCATTTCACAGGAACGCTCTACCTTTGGATGGCGGGGGAAACCTGTAGAGATATCCCAGGAAATTACAGGCCAGTGAGTCGTACTTCAGTGGTTGCTAAGTCGATGGAGAAGATCTTGAGAGGCAGGATTTATGAACATTTGGAAATGCATAATATGATTAGGAATAGTCAGCATGGCCTTGTCAAAGGCAGGTTATGCCTTCTGAGCCTGAATGAATTTTCTGAGGATGTGACTAAACACATAGATGAAGGAAGAGCCGTAGATGTAGTGTATATGGATTTCAGCAAGGCATTTGATAAGGTACCCCATGCAAGGCTTATTGAGAAAGTAAGGAGGCATGGGATCCAAGGGGACATTGCTTTGTGGATCCAGAACTGGCTTGCCTACAGAAGGCAAAGAGTGGCTGTAGACAGGTCACATTCTGCATGGAGGCCAGTGACCAGTGGTGTTGCCTCAGGGATCTGTTCTGGGACCCCTACTCTGAGATTTTTATAAATGACCTGGATGAGGAAGTGGAGGGATGGGTTAGTAGATGTGCTGATGACAAAGGTTGGGGGTGTTCTGGATAGTGTGGAGGGCTGTCAGAGGTTACAACAGGACATTGATAGGATGCAAAACTGGGCTGAGAAGTGGCAGATGGAGCTCAACCCAGATAAGCGTGAGGTGGCTCATTTTGTTAGGTCAAATATGATGGCAGAATATAGTATTAATGGTAAGACTCTTGGCAGTGTGGAGGATCAGAGGGATCTTAGGGTCCGAGTCCACAGGACACTCAAAGCTACTACGCAGGTTGACTCTGTGGTTAAGAAGGCATATGGTGCATTAGCCTTCATTAATCATGGGATTGAGTTTAAGAGCAGAGCTAAGAGGTAATGTTGCAGCTATATAGGACCCTGGTCAGACCCCACTTGGAGTACTGTGCTCAATTCTGGTCGCCTCACTATAGGAAGGACGTGGAAACCATAGAAAAGGTGTAAGGAGATTTACAAGAATGTTGCCTGGATTGGGGAGCATGCCCTTTGAGAATAGGTTGAGTGAACTTGGCCTTTTCTCATTGGAGCGACAGAGGATGAGAGGTGACTTGATAGAGGTGTATATGATGATGAGAGGCATTGATCGTGTAGATAGTCAGAGGCTTTTTCCCAGGACTGAATTAGCTAGCACGAGAGGGCATAATTTTAAGGTGCTTGAAAGTAGGTACAGAGGTGGTGTTGGGGTAAGTTTTTTCAAAAAAACGCAGACAGTGATGAGTGTGTGGAATGGGCTGCCAGCGGTGGTGGAGACGGAAACAATAGGGTCTTTGTTCTAAGGTAGGGACACGTTCAGCACAGCTTTGTGGGCCAAAGGGCCTTTTTTGTGCTGTATATTTTCTATGTTTCTATGAATATATATATATTTTACACACCACACACAAAATACACACACACACACACAGTTACTTGTACATTGTGTTTTTATAGCATTGCTTTTATATTCGTTGCACCTTTAATGCTTATTCTGTTTTTCATGCTGCTAAGGACCAAGAAAAACAACAATTTCATTCTCCTTCATGCTCATATACTGAAAAATAGCAATAAACATTCTTGAATCTTTATTAACCAAGGAAATGATTCAATGTGCATCTCTCAAGAAACAATTCCCATTTCTTAACATTGAGAATGGCTGCAGTTGAAACAGGCCTCAGGATACTGCCTTGTGACTGAGAAAGATGCATCTTTAATAATCACCTTCCTTTGTGTTGATGTAACAATAACCAGCAAATGTTCAACTGTTTAGATATATTTTTAACTAAGGCTTTTGTTGGCCACAGTCATTGCATCATTTGAATTCTTTGTTATGAGTTCTGTAGCAAAGTGGACCTTGCAAAGCTCAAACAATCACGGGTAAGGAGGCTGCTGCTAGATAAATGTTTCCTTAGACCATTTTTGCTGAAGATGTGACGGAGAACTGAGGAGGCAGTAAGTAGCTGAATTGCATTTTTCCTGCCATTTCTAAACTGAGCCATTTCCCCACACAGTCAGATGGGTGGAGGTGTGGCCAGTATGAAAGCACCATAATTCAGATGTGGTCAAGTCCCATAAAAGAAATTTGACTAAGGCAAGAACAAAACGATTCCTGCCTATAATGTGTAAAAAATAGTAATTAAGTATCTACTCAGATGGTTGACAATACCCTACAGGGAGATTTTATTTAGAGATACAGTTCTTCGTGCCTTGTTGCCAGCGACCCACCAGTTTAACCCTAGCCTATCATGGGACAATATTGCAATGGCCAATCAATCCATTACATAGTACTTTTTTGATCTATGGAAGGAATCTCATGTACAAACTCCTTACTAAGAACCCTGTGACTGAACTCCAATGCCCCGAGCTGTAATAGCATCAAGCTAACCATTACACTGCCATGGCACCGTGATGAGAGGGCTGTTTGAGAGATGACTTCACCTCTTGCCTTCATCAGCAAACACACTAATCAACACTGACAGAATGCAGCTCTTGAGGTGGATGCATTTTCAATCTGGCATCAATTCATTACATATTAGGTAACTTTCTTGATGTTTACTGGCAGCGATTGGAGCCTGGAGTCTAACCTTGGTGAATTACTGCACTGGGGAAAAGAAAGAACTTCAGTCTGTCTCAACCTCAGGATAATTTACAGGCAATGAGATAGTTCTGAAACAGAGTCAGTGTTGTAATGGGAGAAATTCATCAGCCTCTGCGTGCATTGCACAACTTTTAGAAACAGCAATGTGATAATGTCCAGATCATGATGTTGATTCAGGGACAAATATTGGCCCCAAGACACCAAAGGAATCCCAAATGCATCTAGATTGCAATCACAAGAAGAAAACAATCTCAAATTTCATCTAAGAATTGAAAAGCTGCACTTGTATCGTTTAGCTGTGCAAAAAGCAGATAAATCCCTATTAATCCCCAAAGGGATCTATTGCAGGATAATAACGAAGAGGGCAACTGAAGATAGAATTTTGTCCTGCTATTCTACAGGTCTGGCAACACATTAGGCAGGAACTAAGGAGAGTTAATTGAGAACAGTTGTTTTTGTGCAAGTCCATATCTGACATGTAGATGGTGTTTAAAGACTAACAGCACAAAGTACAAGACAGGTAAATTCCAGTTTGAAGGAAGGACAAGGGATGGCAATGGTAAGGGAATTTTGGATGTCGAGAGAGATAGTGAATTTAGTAATGCAGAAATATGTAAGCTTTAGGAAGCTAATAATCACACAAAGCCTTCAAGGCTACTAAAAAAAACCAGAAAAATTTCTTAAGAGAGTTAAGAAAACAAGAAAACAGCGGGAAAAGTCCTGGGCAAGTAGGGTTAAAGAAAATCCCAAGGCATTCTATACATGCAGCAGGACCAAAAGGTTAACTAGGGAGTGGGTAGGACCACTCATGGATAAAGGAAGGAGCATGCTTGGGAAAAAAAGAGGTGTAGTTGAGCTCCTAAATGAATACTTTGCATTATTATTTACCAATGAGAAGGATGCAGATGATGGGGACACCAGTGTGCAGCATGCTAATTTGCTAGGAGTTCTCTTCAAGAATATTAGGTGGATTAGTTCCCATGGTTAATGGGTTATACCCCAAGGTATGAAGAGAGACAAAAGATGAGATGCTGGGGCCTTGACCAATATCTTCATATTCTCTCTAGCCACAGGTGAGGTTCCAGAAAGCATAAGTATAGCTAATGTTCTTCCAGTATTCAAGAAGGGAAATGGGTATAGTCCTGGAAACCATAGACAAAAAATTTCTCACGTCAAAAATATGGGAAATTACCGGACAGGATTCCGAGGGACAGCATTTAGGAGCATTCGGAAAACCATGGAAAACTGGGGAGAGCCAGCAAGGCTTTGGGCAGGGCAAATTGTGTCTTTCAAGTTTTTAGGAGCTGATGGAGGTGAATGATGAAATTAGAGCCGTGGATGTTGTCTACGTGGTTAGTAAGGCGGCTGACAAGGTTTCTACTAGAAGGCGCATCCAGAAGATTAAAAGGCTTCCAGTAAGACAGCCAAAGATGCTAACAGTTCATCCCTTATGTCATCTCCTTGATCGAAAGACACTGCTGGTTATCAAGAACATCAAGTATTGCAGGTCAACCTCACCAGCAAGTTGCTGGATGGCAGTGGAGCTGGACTTGTTGCACACCTTGTTGCAGCCTGATTCAGCCACCCAGTCAGAAGCCGTGCATGACCCAACAGACTGTGCAGGTGACTGTCTTGAACTTTTTTTGAGCTCTCCCCTCATTCTCCTGAACTCCAGGGAATACAGCCCAAGAGCTGCTAGACGTTCCTCATATGGTAACCCTTTCATTCCTGAAATCATTCTCTTGAATCTTCTCTGAACCCTCCCTGATGTCAGTATATTCTTTCTAAAACAAAGAGCCCAAAACTGCACACAATACTCCAACTATGGTCTCATGTGTGCCTTATAGAGCCTCAACATCACATCCCTGCTCTTGTATTCTATACCTCTAGAAATGAATGCCATCGCTGCATTCACTTTTTTCACCACCAACACAACCTGGAGGTTAACCTTTAGGGTATCCCACACACGGACTCCCAAGTCCCTTTGCACGTCTGCAGTTTGAATTCTCTCCCCATCCAAATAATAGTCTGCTCACTTATTTCTTCCACCAAAGTGCAAGAACATACACTTTCCAACATTGTATTTCATTTGCCACTTCTTTGCCCATTCCCCTAAACTATCTAAGTCTCTCTGCAGGCTGTCTGTTTCCTCAACACGACCCGCTCCTCCACCTATCTTTGTATCATTGGCAAATTTAGCCACAAATCCATTAATCCCATAGTCCGAGTCCGTAGTCCATAGTCAAGTGAAGGACTATTTGGGGCCCTTAATGGAGGTGAGGGAGGAGGTGAATAGACAGGTATTTCACTTTGGCTGCTTGCAGGGATTGCAAGACCCCATTGAATACTGGTCATCTATGAGCCCGATTCACTGGTTCATTGGTGAGACCGACGGCAAGGAAGCTTTGTGGCCTCAATTTGGGCAAGGAACATGCACTGGGGTTGCTTGTTGCAGCTGCCAAGAGAGGAGACACTGGAGTTGGCTGTGTGCCACTGGATTCCGCACTGGTTTATGGGCTGGCCCCTCCCATCAGTGCTGCTCTCCAGTGTTTGCTCAGTGGAAGACCAGCTGGATTGCTTTCGTCTGAGGCTGCACTGCGCAATAATATGAAGAACTGCTGTGGGTTGTTCTTGCAGAAACGTGGCTCCAGGATATTTATGCACCATCAATCTATAGGGGATTGGAGTAAATTACACATTTTTAATTTTTTGTAACTGTATGCTTTCCTCTATCATAATTATATGTGCTGTACATGACTGTTGTTTCTGTGTACTACAGCTTGGCCTCTGTTTTGTTTGGCTGCATTCATGCGTGCAGTTGAATGACAATTAAACTTTAACTTAAACTTAAAAATGCATGGGATCCATGGTGAATTGGCCATTTGAATTCAGAGAGCTGCCCATAGAAGGTCAAGGGTAGTCAAGGGTTGATAGAACCTATTGAGGTCTATGACTAATGGTGTCCTGTGGGGATATGCACTGGGACCTCTGTGGTTTGTAATGTACAAATTACATTTCTTCTTGGAAAGAGGAGAGACATGCTTAAGTTTTAAAAGTGCAGCCCGTGTTTCTTTGGCAGGGGACAGTGTTTTAAAAAATGACAAAAATGGATGAAATTCGGTGAGTACAGGGCAATAATAATATATATTTAGAAAGTTAAAACTGTTGGCTACGTCAGAAAGATAGATGCATTCATCTATACAACACACAACTAGGTGAAGTATAAATGAACAAATTGAGCAGTATTTTGAAGCAAATGAAATAGCCAATGAGAAACGAATGCCAGCTTTGCTGAGTGCAATTGGTGGAAGAGGATACAATTTGCTTAGTTAACTGCTCCAACTAAACCAACAGAAGTGAGCTTTGCTAATGTTGTGAACATAATACAGTAACATTTAGAACCAAAACCACTGCTGATTGCAGAACGCTTTAGGTTTCATAGTGGAATTGAAAGGAAAAGGAGTCCATTTCAGCTTGCTTAGCTGAACTGAAAAAATTGTCTGAGCATTGTCAGTTCAGTGATGGGCTTAATGATGCACTAACAGATATTTTGGTTTGTGGAATCTTACAAGGCATTCAAAAATGGCTCCTAGCTGAAGCACAACTCGCGTTTAAAAGAACTGTTGAAATCGCTGTATAAATGGAAACAGCAGACGGAATTGTGTTACTGTTGCAGCAGGGGTTCACATACACCAGACTAATGCAGGTTTAAAGGCAAAACCAATTTTAAAAAAGCACAAAGTAGGACAAATACAAAGAGCAATTTGGGCAGACAAAAATTAATGGACTGGACAGCAAAGAAATAAGATTAAAAAGTCAATCTGCTGATACTGGAAATCTAAAGCAACACACACAAAAAGCTGGAGGACCTCAGCAGAGCAGGTATCCTCTCTACCATTCAGCGCCCCAAGCAGTCCTTCCAGGTGACGCTTCACCTGAGAGTCTGCTGAGGTCATCTACAGTATTCCAGTGTGGCCTCTTGTATATTGGTGAGACCCGACGTAGATTGGGACACCGCTTTGCCAAGCACCTATGCTCCAGTAGCCAAAATAAGTGGGATCTCCCAATGGCCACACTTTTTAATTCCACTTCCCATTCTGACAGGTCAGTCTATGGGCCTCCTCTACTGTTACGATGTGACCATTCTCAGGTTGGAGGAGCAACACCTTATATTCCATCTGGGTAGCCTCCAACCTGATGGCATGAACATCGACTTCTTGAACTTCTGGATATGTCTCCCCTGCCCCCCCCCCCACCAAACCATTCCCTTTTCCTTCTCTTGTCTCATCTCCTTACATGCCCAGCACCTCCCTCTGGTGCTCCTGCCATTTTTCTTTCTACCATGGCCTTCTGTTCTCTCCTATCAGATTTCCCCTTCCCCAGCCCTGTATATCTCTTTCACCAATCAACTTCCCAGCTCTTTGCTTCACCCCTCCCAGTTTCACCTATCACCGTGTGTTTCTTCCTCCCCTCCCCCATCTTCTAACTCTGACTCCTCATCTACAGATGCTGGAAATCCAAAGCAATATGCACAAACTGCTGGAGGAACTCAGCAGGCCAGGCAGCATCTATGGAAAAGAGTTTAAACCCACTGACTCTCACAGCTACTTGAACTATACCTCATCCCACCCTGTTACTTATAACGCCAATTCCTCTGTCTCCATCCCACCTGCTCTGAAGATGAGGCTTTTCATTTCAGAACTAAGAACCAAGGAGACATTCTCCTTCTTCAAAGAAAAGGGCTTATTTCCTCCACCGCTTCATGTCATCAACCACCCCACCAGCCTCCGCGTCCAGCACGTAATTCATACTTCTCCACAACTTCCACCATCTCCAATGGGATCCCATCAGCAAGCACATCTTTCCCTCCCCCACCTACTGCTTTCCACAGAAATTGCTCCCTACGTGACTCTCTTGTCCATTCGTCACTCCCCACTGATCTCCCTCCTAGCACTTATCCTTGTATGTGGAACAAGTGTTACACCTGCCCCTACACCACCTCCCTCATTACCATTCAGGGCCCTAAGCAGTCCTTCCAGGTGAGGCGACACTTCACCTGTGAGTCTGTTGGAGTCATCTACTCCATCCAGTGCATCCTCCTGTATATCAGTGAGACCCAGCGTATATAGGGAGAGCACTTCGCCAAGCACCCACACTCCGTCAGCCAGAAAAAGCGGCATCTCCCAGTGGCCACCCATTTTAATTCCACTTCCCATTCTGACATGTCAGTTCATGGCCTCCTCTACTGTCGTGATGAGGCCACACTTAGGTTAGAGGGACAATACCTTGTATTTTGTCTAGGTAGCCTCTAGCCTGATGGCATGACCACAGATTTCTCGAATTTCTGATAATGCCAACTCCTCCTTCACCATTCCCTATTCCTTTTTCCTTCTCTCACCTTATCTCCTTGCCTGCCCATCATCTCCATCTAGTGCTCCTCCCCATTTTCTTTCTTCCATGGCCTTCTAGCTAGGAAGTTGATTGGTGAAAGAGATACAGGGCTGGAGGAGGGGGAATCTCATTGGAGAGGATAGAAGATCATGGAAGAAAAGGAAGGGGGAGGAACAGCAGAGGGAGGTGACGAGCAGGTAAGGAGATCAGGTGAGAGAGAGAGAAAAGAATGGGGAATGATGGGGGGGGGGGGGGGGAGACAACCAAGACAAAAGAAGTGTTGCTCTCCAACCTGAGTATGGCATCATCGTGGCAGTAGTGGCGGCCGTGGACTGGCGTGTCAGATTGGGAACGGGAAGTGGAATTGAAATGGATGGCTACAGGAAGATCCCCCTTTTTCTGGCAAACGGTATGAAGGTGCACCATAAGAGGTGGAAGAAGAATTCCAAAGTGTTTCTCAGCATAAGCAGTCACAAAGATCTTTCTCACTATAGTAGGCTTGTTTTTGGAGCAACATCCACATCTGACATGAAGCTATGGAGCAGGTGTTGCAAGGCTGCTACCTGGATGACATCATTGTTACTGCTAAGGATGACAAGGGACATCTCCAAACTCACAAGGGAGTTTAAAAATATTAGAAGATTATGGGCTCAGAGTACAATGCAACAAATGTGAATTCTTTAAATCAAGCATCACTTAATGTGACCACATCATTGACGCACAAGAATACTAGTGTGCTGAGAAAATTTAAGCAGTGGTGGATGTTCCAAAGCCAAAGGACGTGTCACAGTTGAGGTCCTTTTTAGGATTTGTCAATCACTATCACAGGCTCCTACTGAATCTGGCTATCGTGCTCCACCCCTTGAACTCATTACTGTAGATCAGGACGAAATGGCAATGAACAAACCAGTGCGAGGTGGCTTTCTGAAAGACAAAGGAAATGGTGCTTGTCTGCGACGCCTTATCTTATGGTATAGGTGCAGTCATGTCACATTATGAGTGATAGAACTGAATGCACCATAGGCTTTGAATTCCCTCACCATCGCAGAGAAAAATTACACACAGATAGACAGAGAGACCTTGAATTTGGTTTGGGGTGTAAAACATTTCAACCAGTACCTGTAAGGGAGGGAGTTTACCCTTTTTACTGATCATCAATCACTAGTGTCCATTTTCAAACCACATACAGAGCCTATAAAAAGTATCTACCCCCATTGAAAGTTTTCATGTTTTATTGTTTTACAACATTAAATCACAGTTTGGTTTTTCTAACAATGATCAATAGAAAAAAACTCTTTCGTGTCAAAATGAAAACAAAGTGATCTAAATTAATTACAACTGTAAAACACGAATTACTGTATTTATTAATTATTGAATTGCACAAGTATTCACCACCACTACCCTCCTTTAATATGACACATCAAATCATCACCAGTGCAGCCAAATAGTTTTAGAAGTCACATAATTAGTTAGTTGAGGCTCACCATTTGCAGCCAAGGTGTTTCAATTGATTGTAGTAAAAATACCTGTCTAAAAAAATATAGGTATCTGGAAGGTCCAACCGCTGGTGAGTCAGTATCCTGGCAAAAACTACACCATGAAAACAAAAGAACACTCCAACTCCACGAAAAGGTTATTGAACAGCACAAGTCAGGAGATACATACAAGAAAATTTCCAAGTCACTGACTATCCATTAGAGTACAATTGTTAATCACCAAGAAATGGGAAGAATATGGTACAGTTGTAAATCTGCTTACAGCAGGCCATCCTCAAAATGACAGTGCAAGAAGGGGAATAGTAGGGAGGCCACCAAGAGATGTATGACAACTCTAGAGGAGCTACAAGCTTTAGTGGCTAAAATGGAAGAGACTGCACATACAACTGTTGTCAAGGTACTTCACCAGTCATAGCTTTATGGGAGTGTGGCAAAGAGAAAGCCACTGTTGAAAATAAACTCTCACAAGTTGCCAGAAGGGATGTGAAAGACTCAAAATACAGGGAAATCATGGAGGAAAACCTGATGCGGTCTGCATGAGAACTGAGAGTTGGGAGAAGATTTTGTTTTCTAGCAAGACAATGACGCCAAGCATAAAGCCAATGCTACTCAGAAATGGCGCAAAAACAACAAAGTTAATGTCCTGGAATGGCCAAGTCCAAACTTCTATCCAATTGAGAATTTGTGGCTGGACTTGAAAAGGGCTGTTCACTCACAATCACCGTGTAATCTGACAGAGCTCGAGCAGTTCTGTAAAGAAGAATGGGGAAAAATTGCAGTGCCTAGATGTGCAAAGCTGATTGAGACTCAATGCTGTAATTGCTGCCAAAGCTGCATCTACTAATACTGACTTGAAGGGGATGAATACTTTTGAACTGAATTGAATTGAATTGACTTTATCCTTCACATACAGGAGGAGTAAAAAATCTTTACATTACATCTCCATCTAAATGTGCAATCATAGTAATTTATAATAAATAGAACAGTCAATGTAACATAGAAATACACTTAAATCAGCGTCAGTTAATCAGTTTGATGGCCTGGTGGAAGAAGCTGTCCCGGAGCCTGTCGATCCTGGCTTTTATGCTGCGATACTATTTCCTGGATGGGAGCAGCTGGAATAGATTGTGGTTGGGGTGACTCGGGTCCCCAATGATCCTTCGGGCCCTTTTTTCACACCTATCTTTGTAAATGTCCTGAAACATGGAAAGTTCACAACTACAGATGCGCTGGGCTGTCCGTACCACTCTGCAGAGTCCTGCGATTGAGGGAAGTACAGTTCCCACACCAGGCATTGATGCAGCCAGTCAGGATGCTCTCAATTGTGCCCCTGTAGGAAGTCCTTAGGATTTGGGGGCCCATACCAAACTTCCTCAACCGTCTGAATATAAGAGGCACTGTTGTGCCTTTTTCACCACACAGCTGGTGTGTACAGAGCACTTGAGGTTCTCGGTATGTGGATGTCAAGGAACTTAAAGCCATTTACCCTCTCAACCCCAAATCCATTGATGCCAATAGGAGTTAGCCCGTCTCCATTCCTCCTGTAATCCACAACCACTCCACAACCAGCTCCTTTGTTTTTGTGACATTGAAGGAAAGGTTGTTTTCTTGACACTACTGTGTCAGAGAGATAACTTCTTCCCTGTAGGCCACCTTGTTATTGTTTGAGATTAGGCCAATCAATGTAGTGTCGTCAGCAAATTTAATTAACAGATTAGAGCTGTGGGTGGCAAAAGACAAACAGAAAACCTACAGCACAATACAGGCCCTTCGGCCCACAATGCTGTGCCGAACACGAACACTTTGGAGATTACCTAGGGTTACCCACAGCCCTCTATTTTTCTAAGCTCCATGCACCTATCCAGGAGCCTCTTAAAGGACCCTATTGTATCCGTCTCCACCACTGTCACGAGCAACCCATTCCATGCACTCACCACTCTCTGCGTAAAAAATTTACCAGACATCTCCTCCGTACCTACTTCCAAGCACCTTAAAACTGTGACCTCTCGTGTTAGCCCTTTCAGCCCTGGGGAAAAAGCCTCTGACTATCCACACAATCAATCTCTCTCATCATCTTCTACAGCTATCAGGTCACCTCTCATCCTCCATTGCTCCAAGGAGGAAGGGCCAAGGTCAAGGGTATACAGGGAGTAAAGGAGGGGACTTAGTACACAGCCCTGAGGAGCTCCTGCGTTCAGAGTCAGAGGGGTGAGGCAAGGGAGTCCATTCTTACCACCTGCCCGTGAACCGACAGGAAGTCCAGGATCCAGCTGCACAAGGCAGAGTCAAGGCCGAGGTCTCTGAGCTTCCTGTCGAGCCTGGATGGAATTATTGTGTTGAGTGCTGAACTGTAGTCCAAGAACAGTATTCTCACTTAAGCATCCTTCTTCTCCAGGTGTGTAAGGACGGTACGTCGAGCAGTGGCTATTGCGTCGTCTGTTGATTGGTTGTGTTGGTAGGCGAACTGTAGGAGGTCCAGTTTGGGTGGTAGCATGCTGCAGATGTAATCCTTGACCAGCTTCTCAAAGCATTTGCTTACTATTGAGGTGAGTGCGACAGGACGCCAGTCATTCAGGCATGTTACCTTGGTCTTCTTTGGTACAGGGACAATGGTGGATAATTTGAAGCAGGAGAGCACTCTACACTGGGAGAGGGAGAGATTAAAAAAAAGTCTGTAAACACACCTGCCAGTTGTGCTGCGCACATCCTGAGTACTCGCCCTGGGATGCCGTCCAGTCCTGTAGTCTTGCGACTGTCCACTCATAGAACATAGAATAATACAAAACAGTACAGGTCCTTTGGCCACAATGTTGTGCTGACCCTCAAACCCTGCCTCCCATATAACCCTCCACCTTAAATTCCTCCATATACCTGTCTAGTAGTCTCTTAAATTTCACTAGTGTATCTGCCTCCACCACTGACTCAGGCAGTGCATTCCACGCACCAAACACTCGGAGTAAAAAAATCTTCCTCTAATATCCCCCTTGAACTTCCCACCCCTTACCTTAAAGCCATGTCCTCTTGTATTGAGCAGTGGTGCCCTGGGGAAGAGGCGCTGGCTATCCACTCTATCTATTCCTCTTAATATCTTGTACATCTCTATCATGTCTCCTCTCATCCTCCTTCTCTCCAAAGAGTAAAGCCATTGTTGGAAACTCGTTGGAAACATCTGCGTATCTCAGTCTCAGAGATGACCAGGTTGCAGTGGTGGCTTTCCTTGGAGACTCAAGAGTTAGCAACGTCGATCCGAACGTAAAAGAGATTGAGCTCATCAGGGAGAGAGGCCGCGATGTTGGCAGCACCATTACGTTTGGCTTTGAAGTCTGCGATGGTATGCAGCCCTTGCCACAAATCACGTGTGCTTTTCGCTGTGCATCTTGACTCAATCTTCCCCCCCTTCCCCTTTCTTTCTCCTTGGGCCTCCCATCCCATGATCCTCTCCCTTCTCCAGCCTCATATCCCTTTTGCCAATCAACTTTCTAGCTCTTAGCTCCATCCCTCCCCCTCCTGTCTTCTCCCATCATTTCGGATGTCCCCCTCCCACTTTCAAATCTCTTACTATCTCTTCTTTCAGTTAGTCCTGACGAAGGGACTCTGCCCAAAACGTCGACTGTACCTCTTCCTAGAGATGCTGCCTGGCCTGCTGGATTCACCAGCATTTTTTATGTGTGTTGCTTGAAGTTCCAGCATCTGCAGATTTCCTCGTGTTTGCATTGTCCCTGTATTGGTGTTTCGCAGCCTTGGTAGCTTTTTTTGAGCTCCTCATAAGCTCTGTGTCACGCGGTAAATGCTGCTCGCAAGGAACTATTGATCCAGGGTTTCTGGTTTGTGAATTCTCTGACCGACTTCTGGGGGACAACATTGTCAATGCACTACCGGATGAAGCACTTGACTCCATCTGTGAATTCGGAGACATCCTTGTCATGGAAGACATTTCAGTTGACATCATCTAAACAATCCTGCAGCATGGAGTCCAACTGGTCAGACCAACAATGGACAGTTTTAACTATGGCCACTTTTTGTTTCCGCTTTTGCCTGTAAGTCGGCAAAAGCAGGATCAAGGAGTGGTCTGATTTTCCAAAAGCTGGGCGAAGGAGAGCTTTGTAAGCATTGCAGAAGGGAGTGTAGCAGTGGTCAAGTGCGTTATTCTCCACACTTGAATACTAATGCAATCAATTATTTTGTGTTTTACATTTGTCATTAATTTAGATCACTTTGCAGAGATCTGTTTTCACTTTGACACAAGTCTTTTTCTGTTGATCAGTGTTTTTTAAAAGCCAAATTAAATCCACTGTGATTCAATGTTGTAAAACAATAAAACATGAAAACTTCCAAGGGGAGTGAATACTTTTTATAGGCACCGTAAGTGTGTTCCACTCACAGCAGCAGCACAAATGCAGAGATAGGCTGTTTCTTGCAGCACACAATTAGAAGACTAAATTCACAAGGACGACTAATCATGAAACTGCTGGTGGACTGTCCCATTTACCCTTGGAAAAGGAAATGCATGAAAAACTTACAAAAAAAAGTACACTCCTGTCAATGTATCTGCGCTAATGCAAATCGAAAGTCTCCCTATTACAGCAGACATGATCCAAAGGGAAACCAGAAAACAAACCACACTATCTCAGGTCTGCATGGCCACAGAAAATGGCTGGAATGTGCAGTTCCCCAATCTTTACCAATCCCAGAATGAATATGCCCTTGACTTGGGTTCCCTTATATGTGGATTGAGACTTGTTGTACCACCTGAGCTGAGAGATAAAGTGTTAGAGCAGCTACAAATCAGTCATCTATCTGGGTGTGGTCAAAATGAAAGCACTGGCTTGTAGCTTTGTTCGGTTGCCTGGGATTGATCAGAAAATCGAGCAGCTTATCATACACTGTTTGGGATGCCAACATAAACAGAAGATGTCAAAAGCAGCACTCTCAAATCCTGGGAATGGCCTGCATTGCCTGGTAGAGGATTCATGTAGACTTTGCTAGACCGTTCTTGGTAGGGGTGGACGCAGCTACAAAGTGGCCAGAAATGTTCCTAAAACCCCCCACATTATTGATGTGTTGAGAAGCTTCTTCTCAAGGATTAGTATACCAGAACACTTGAACAATAACAACGGATCACAGCTTGTTGCAGAATAGTTTGTCATTTCTGAAAATTAATGGAATAAGACATTACATCTGCACCATACCATCTAGCTACAAATGGCTTGGCAGGAACATCTGTCTGGAGTGTAAAGAACGCAGTAGGATCAACATCAGAACACACCGACACTGAACCAAAAACTCACCAATTTCCTCCTTCAATGTTGCAATACAGCACACTCCACAACCAAGAACTCACCAGCTGTGCTGCTCTAGATCATCCCTTGCATTCAAGCTCAGATCTTGTCAAGTCCAATTTCAGGAGTATTGGACAAACAGCTGAAACAAATTGAGGACTCCTGAAATAATGTGGTTTGATGTTTCAAGCAGTCCTGGCAAAGGACTATAGAGGTGATCCAAAGTGGGTACTTGAAAAGATTAAGGACAGAACTGGACCAATCTCCTACACAGCGGAGATTACGTCTGATGTCATCTGCAGACAGATGATCGGTCAGTTGAGGAGAGCAGACTGATAGAGAATTGTTAGAGAAGGGCCAGAGTAGTCAGGACTACTTGCTGCAATTCTGGAGTCAACTCCTTTCACCATTACAGAGGAAGCCCCAAAACCTGAAAATGTTTCGCAGCCAAGTTTCACCTACCAAGCAGCATGAACCCCCCCCCTCACTTCCCTCTGGTCAGGTAAACGTTACCCCACTAAAGTACAAAATCCTTCACAGCCATTAAATATTTTGACTGAATATGAACCCTTTGCAATAACCTGGTTTTGTGCATTAATTACCCATAAAATGTGGTCTGATCTTCAAAGTTACCATAATAGACAAACACAACTTCCTAAACTAATAACACAAACAATTGCACTTCTTATCGTCAATACTAAGTACACCATTTAAGTAATCTCTGATTAGGTTCAAAAATGTATGTGAAGCTCTGGGGTAATGCCTTCTACAAAAGGTATTTGGAGTAAGGTGTTCCAATCAATGAGATGAGATTGGAGGAGTGGGTTGTAGAAGTACCCTGCCCTATAAAGGCAGCACACAACCTCAGGTTACTGACAGAGCCTGCTCTTCTCAAGAAAAATCTCTTTATGTGCACCATGCCTCGATCAAAACAACTTTCTGAGGACCTAGGAAGAACTGTAGAGATGCACAAAGCTAGAAAAGGCTACAAAAGTATTTCTAAAGATCCCATATAGTAAGAGAAATTATTTTCAAATGGAGGAAATTCAGTTGCTACTCTCCCTGAGTAGGTGTCCTGCAAAGATCACACCAAGAAGTGAAAAAGAATCCAAGAGTAACAGTAAAAGACCTGCCAAAATCTCTAGAATTTGCTAAAGTCTCTTTTCATGTGTCCACTATAAGAAAAACATTGAACTAGAATGGTGTTCATGGAAGGACACCACAGAGAAAACTACCGCTCTCCAAAATAAACTACTGCTGCATGTCTCAAGTTTGCAAAAGACCACCTGGATGTTCCACAACGCTTCTAGAACAATGTTCTGTAGACAGATGACACAAAAGTTGAAATTTTTGACAGAAGTGTTTGGAAGTAAATGGGGACTGCACACCAACACCAAAACTTCATCCCAACTGTGAAGCATGGTGAAAGGAGCATCATGATTTGGGGCTGCTTTACTGCCTCAGGGCCTGGACAGTTTGCAATCATTGCGGGAAAAATGAATTCAAAATTGTATCAAGACATTTTACAGGAGAATGTTAGAGTTGCTGTCCTTTATTGTGTGCAGTTTTGGTCCCCTAATCTGACGAAAGACATCCTTGCCATAGAGGGAGTACAAAGAAGGTTCACCAGATTGATTCCTGGGATGGCAGGACTTTCATATGAAGAAAGACTGGATGAACTGGGCTTGTACTCGTTGGAATTTAGAAGATTGAGGGGGGATCTGATTGAAACATATAAAATCCTAAAGGGATTGGACAGGCTAGATGCAGGAAGATTGTTCCCGATGTTGGGCAAGTCCAGAACGAGGGGTCACAGTTTGAGGATAAAGGGGAAGCCTTTTAGGACCGAGATTAGGAAAAACTTCTTCACACAGAGAGTGGTGAATCTGTGGAATTCTCTGCCACAGGAAACAGTTGAGGCCAGTTCATTGGCTATATTTAAGAGGGAGTTAGATATGGCCCTTGTGGCTACGGGGATCAGGGGGTATGGAGGGAAGGCTGGTGCAGGGTTCTGAGTTGGATGATCAGCCATGATCATAATAAATGGCGGTGCAGGCTCGAAGGGCCAAATGGCCTACTCCTGCACCTATTTTCTATGTTTCTATGTTTCACCTTAAGCTTAATAGAAGGATGATGCAACAAAACAATGATTCAAAACACAAGAGTAAATTAACAAAACGGTTTAAAAAGAAGAAAATTTTGTGTTGAAATGGCCGAGTCCAGACCTTAACCAAATTGAGATACTGTGGCATTATCTGAACAGGGCTGTTCATGCAATGTATTGTAGAAATATTGATGAACTTAAACAGTTTTGTATAGAGGAATGGTCTAAAATGCCTCCTTGCCATTGTGCAAGTCTGATCAGCAGCTACAGGAAACATTTGGCAGAAGTTATTGCTGCTAAAGGAGGTTCTACCAATTATTAAGTACAAGAGTTCACATACTTTTTCCAGCTTGGACTGTGATTGATTAAACAATGTGTTCAATAAAGAAATGAAAAGTGTAATTGTGCGTTATTAGTTTAGGCAGATTGTGTTTGTCTGTAATTGGGACTTATATGAAGATCAGACCACATTTTATGAGTAATTAATACAGAAAACCAGGAAACTGCAATGGGTTCACAAACTTTATCTTGCAACTACATATATATTTATAATGATGAGAGAACAACAACTTACATATTTGAGTTGAGATGCATTCTATATTGAGTAGGAGCTCATCGCTAAGCAGTGAGGAGGGTAGCGTATTTAACATTTCAGTGATATTTGAGGAATATTGTAAATATATTGCTTAAGCATTCTTTGGTTACATTATTCATTATAGGTTACATGTAAGAAGTACTTGAATAAGATATGTCATTATAACACCACATCATATCTGTACACCTTACTTAAAAAAAGAGAAGTAAAACTAAGAGTAGACCCATATCCTAGGCTCTTGCTTTTTTTTTAAATTAGTTTTGGAGTTACAAAACCCAACAGTAATGATGGATTAGTAAACTTGCACGTGACACAAAGATTGGTTGTGTTTTGGATACTGTAGAAGACGGCAAAGGATACAGCAGAAAATATGGATCATTTACAGATATGGGTGGGGAAATGGCAGACAGTGTCTAACCCAACCATTTGTGAAGTGTTGCACTTTGAGAGATAAAATGTAAAGAGACAGTGCATGGACAGGGCTGACAAGCAGAGGGATATTGTGTCCAAGTCCACTGTTCCCTGAAAGTGGCCACACGGGTTGATAAGGTGGTAAAGATGCATGTAGTATGCTTGTTTTTATTAGCTGAGAAATTGAGTCAAAGAGTTAGGAAGTTATGTTACAGCTTTATAAAACTCCAGTTAGGTCAAATTTGGGGTACTGCATCCAGTTCTGGCCACTCCATTCTAGGAAGGATGTTGAGGCTGTAAATGAGGTTTACCAAAGATGTTGCCTGGAAAAGATGGTATAAACTACAAGGAGAAGTCAAACAATATAGCTCAGCACCACATGGGTTGTTTTCTCTGGACAGCAGATGCTGCGGAGCAATCAGAGAGATCTATATGACCATGGGGGATACAGATAAGATTGAAAGTCAATATATTTTCCCCAGGGTTGAAATGTCTAATAGCAGAGGGAATGCAATCAAGGTGAGAGAGAGCAAGTTTAAAGGAGATATGTGGGGCAATTTTTCTTCCATATGGGATGGTGTGTGTCTAGAATGCACTACCTGGGTAGTGGTGGAAGCAAATACAACAGAGGCATTCAAGAGGCAGACAGGCATGTGAATGTGCATGTAATGAAAGAATATGGATATTGTGTAGGCAGGGACAGCAGTTAGGTATTTGATTACTAATTAAATTAGCTCAGCACCACATTGTCTTTCTTTCAAAGAACAGTACAGGAACAGGCCCTTCAGCCCATAATCAAATGTATTTTGTGGACGATTACTCAACTGAGATTGGGAAGCTAGATCTGATCAGTAACATCCATAATTCTAAGAAATTATAGTTCCTACAATTATAATCAATTGTAAATTTCACCAAAATATATTAAATAAAGACAATGCACCTTTAAACTAAACAGTGCTGGAATGAAAGAAAGCTATTGGCAGCGTAGGGTGTGTTGAGTGTGTTCTGTTCTGCGGGGACTTGCATCATGAATAATTTATGCAAATTGCTACACTGTGGAGCCAAGGAGTCTCAGGGTTCTGTTTTAGCACAGAGGTAGCTATTTCCAAAATGCTTCACTTGCACCACCTAAATATCTCAGCTATCAGAGCAGAAATAATAATTGCAGTTGCACTTCCCTGCAAATAACCATTACTGAATCAAAACAGAAAAGGCTTAGATAAATGTTTAAAAATTCCCTTTCTGAAATTCTTTGCAATACTAAGTTTTATTTTCTTAGCATTAAAGCTGCTCCCACTGCTGTTTAAATCCCGCCCACTAAGGTAATATGGCGATGAAGCTGATCCACGCCCAACAATGAAATAATAAGTTTTCTTTTACCCAGAGGCCATCATTACAATGACATCAAGATTTCAGTTTAACCCCAGGAACATAACAAATAAGTTAATGGTTAAGTTGATTGAATAATGACCCATTTCCAAACTACGACAAAGTGAGTGTGCCCACTCCCATGTACCGGCTGCCCTCCTTGTTGGTAGAGGTTGGCGGCTTGGGAAGAGCTGCCAAAGAAACCTTAGGTTAGCTGCTGCAGTGCATTCTATTAAAGGAGCACATCAATGCCACAGTGCACTGGGTGAAGGGAGGCAACTTTCAGGTGATGGAAGCAGGTTGCACCATTTTGCAGGCCGTGAAGGTCTGACTGATTGGGAGTTACAAATGGAAAATAAGTGGCATGTTAACATAGTACCGGTTGATCTTCACTAATCTGACTATCTGTAATCCGGTTCCTTCCATAATCTGACACTGATTATACTTAATGTGATCCTTCTGTAATTCGGCATTTTCACTAATCTGGCACTCCTCAGGTCCCAATGGTGCCGGATTAGTGAAGGTCAACCTGTATTACAGCACCAGTGAGCCAGTTAACATAACAGTTAACCAGTGAGTAAATGTAATACTATTAGAGCGCCAGTGATCTGGTGTAATTCCTGCTACTGTAAGGAGTTTCTACATTCTTACCATGACTGCGGGTTTCCTCCTGCATGCCAAAGATTAGTTGGTTCATGGGCGCACGGGCCCATTAGGCCTGATGGACCTACTACTGTGTTGCATCTCTAAATCTAAATCTACTCAATGGGCATTTCATCACACTTCTGACTATATATATATCAGTGTAAAGCTGTGAATCCAGGAGATTTGACATTCTTTTGGCTCCTCTCGTCTTCTAAAGACATCAACTCAATACTCCATAATTCATTCTACAGAACGGGTTAACCTCAGTATCTTATTCAGGAGACTCATTTCAACTTTGACAAGCAGCTGTCGGGAGGCAACAGTAGTGTCTGACTGGGCTTTCAAATAATAATGACTACACATGCACTTCCTGACCAGGATGGGCTACTACTTTTATCAATCTCCAATTCAGCCAGAAAATGTAACCTCACCCACCCGCCAACACTACCCACCACCAGAAACTTGTTACAAAGAGGAATTCATGAAAAGCCATTGTTGTGGTTAAGAATGTGACATGTAAAGAGGAACAAAGATGAAAAGCAGCAAAGTGGGATAGAACTTCAGAGAGATAGAACACCAAACACAGAAAAGGCCTTTTGGCACATGTTGTGTCAACCTTTTAACCTTAATCTACCCCTTCCCTCCTACATAGCCCTCCATTTTTCTATCATCCATGTGCCTCTCAGAGTCTCTTATATGTCCCCAATTTATCTGCCTGTCACAGGAGGCTGAGGAGCAGGTATGGAACTGCTTCGAGTTGGTAGACTGGGCCATGTTCAAGGAACTCAGAGGATCTGAACAAGTACAGTATGGTTGAGAATGACTTTATATAAGCAGTCAGAGACAAATGTGTCCCCCACAAAGTCTTCCCTAACCAGAAGTCCTGAATGAGATCCACAATCTGTTAAGGGCCAGACCAGTGGCACGCAGGTCTAGTGACCAAGTTAAATACAAGAGTTCCAGATACGACTGCTATAAGGGCATCTAACGTGTGAAGTGGCAATTCCAGATCAAACTTGAATCACTGAAGGATGCTCAACAGCTATAGCAGAGCTTGAATGTTATCAGCTCTGACGAAGTGAAACCAAATGACATAGCTGACAGTTCCAATGCCATATTCAAGTTTGCTGACAACATTACTATCACTGGCCGAATCAAAAGTGGTGATGAATCAGTATAGAGGAGGGAGATTGAAAATATGGTTGAGTGGTGCCACAGCAACGACCTCTCACTCAATGTCAGCAAGACTATTGACTTCAGGGGAAGGAAACTGGAGGTCAATGAGCCAGTCCTCAACGGGGGATCAGACATGGAGAGGGTTAGCAACTTTAAATTCCCTGGTGTTAACACTTCAGGCCACCTATCCTGGGCCCAGCACACAATTGCCATTATGAAGAAACCACAGTGGCACCTCAGCTTTCTTAGAAGGTTATAAAGATTCAGTACATCATCTAAAACTTTGACAAACTTCCATAGATGTGTAATAGAGAGTACATTGACTGGCTGCATCACAGCCTGATAGGGAAAAACCAATACCCTTGAACAGAAAATTCTACAGGTCGTCATGGATCAGAGGGGATAACTTCATTCCACTTCACTGAACTGTTCCCACAACTATGGACTCACTTTCAAGGGCCCTTCATCTCATGTTCTTGATATTTATTTCTTATTATTATTTTTTGCATTTGCACAGTTTGTTGTTTTTTTTAAAAACATTAGTAAATGAAGTGGACAGTGATTGACAGAAAGTGCATTGCCTCCATTACTATCAAAAGGATATCAGTGGGGTGGATGTATCTTCTGTTAAAGCTTCACAAACTATATGCATTCAAACTACGATAGGTCCTGGTGAATACAAGACATGCAAACCAGTTCATAGATTTTCTAAACAGAAGGATCACAATCCTTACACATTTAAACCTGCAGATGAATTTTAAGTGATGAGGTGCTGATAATGTTCAAGTTTGAGTCAAATCTCCAATGTTGTTTTACATCCAACATTTAAGCTTTGGATGACAATACTGGGCACAAATAACATGGTGCCAGGGATGAGAGTTCTATGGAGAAATGAGAAAGATGGATTATCTCTTGTTACAGCAGCAAAGATCAAAAAGAGATACAAGGAAAGTCAAAGTTACAAATGATTTTGAAAGCATAAGCAGCAGGGTGCTTCTCAGGGGAAAGGATTGGCTACTGAGGAACTATAATGGCATCACCAGCTTGAAGTTAAAGTATTAGGAAGGAGCTCCAGGGTTTTTGAACAATTGGCTGATACGTGCCCAAGATGAGATGGTACATAGCTCTGGAAGAATGTGACCCCCACGTGCCAGTTGCTGTTGTTGAAGGTCACCGCTTTGAGAGTTGCTGCTATGCATCCTGTAGACAATGCACATTATGGAGATGAAGAAATATTTTTCCTGACTTTAGGAAAGAGGATTTTTATGCATTAATATGTTTTTCTTTTGAACACACTGCCAAGATGGATGCAAGGAAGCAGATTTGAGATTAAAATTTAAAAGGAAAATAGTACTGGCAAAAGAAAAAAAGCACCACATCCATAGAGAAGCAAAAGGCGAATGGGGTTAATTGACTAACTGTGAAATAACTAGCACAAACACAATGACTTCTTTCTGCGGCGTCTCATTCTACATTTCAAAGAATAGAACACAGGTACTGCTCTTTATTTCTTAACATAGTCGGTTCCCTTCTCTCAAGCATAAATGAAACAGATTCCATATAAAAATAATGCCTTAGTAGATCAAAGGCATTCTTAATGGGCAACATCTCTGAGATTCACTGGACTACAATCAGAACCATATTATGACAGAGTACTAGAACAATGACAAGACTTAAAAAGTACACTTTTAAGAAGATATTACATTGCCAATAGTTTGAATTTCTCTTACTGATGTGCATCAGAAAAGAATACTGCTATTGCTACTACTACTGCTGTCACTTTTTAGCATCTGCAATGGTTTGGATGTGCAAAAATCAGTTGCTAAAAATAATCATAATGCTACTTGGTTACTGCACTAACCATATGTCCCATAGTAGCCATGTCTTATTTGTCCTCTTGCTTAGCTTATGGCTATTAAACAGAACAAGGCACGGAAAGATCATTTGATCGGCTGCACACTCCTTTGCATGTATTACTAACAATCCAAAGATGCGCTGGGGGCAGTCCACAAGTGTCACCACACATTCCAGCACAACAGAGGATGCTTACAGCATAATGATCAATAACACAAGCAACAACCGCAAAACAAGCCCATTCCTCCCTCCCAACCACCCACCCACTCATACACAAAAGCCTCCAACTCCAAGACTGAACACTTCAGGGACCCTGACGGACTCAAAGATATCAGACTCACAAACTTGAAGACGCCCTAGGTTTTGCCATTGGGCCTTAATCTTCCACCTTTGGTACCGATCCCAGGATTTCCCGATGACTTGTCCCTAAGCTCCTGACCTCGAACTCAGCACTCACTGAACTAGGAGGTCACTAGCCCTCATGCCTCCTGCCCACATGGACCTACCATCCCCTGACCCACCAATCTGGACAGCCTGGGTGCGGTCACCAGCCCTTGTCCTCTCCGGTATTCCTCCACAATATTTGCTGGCCCAACATCAATGGGGACCATTGGCTTTGGACCCAATGGAGCACTCTGGCCTGCCCTCTAGCCACTTCCCTTCCCTGTTCCTAGGCCCTAACCCAACACCCTCTCCCCACTTTGTCCCCAAAAATCCATCCCTATCACCCCAAACACAAGTCTGAGCCAGCGGAGACTGCAGGTCAGCGTCATTTGACTGGACAACTTGAATCTAATTCAAAGCCCCACTTTGTGTTATAGGAACAGGAAGCAATCACTAAAATGATGGCAACTGCTTGGACTAACCTTATCAGTGGGAAAATGGAAGCAAAAATTGTGAATATGCTCTTATTGCAACTGAATATCTTTGGCCAACTGTAAATCAAAATTAAATAAAATCCTGTGTAAATTGTAAAGTGAAATTCGCATGTGAGTTTTTTTTCCCCAATTTAAAAGTATTTTGTAATCTTTTCAGTTTAGTACATAACATTAAATCTAGGGAGGTGAGCAAAGTACAATTTGCAATAAAGTTAAACAGAATTCAAAAACTTCTTTCCTATTGATGTTATTTGTAATTTAATCAAAACATAATCACACAAACAAATGAAGCTCATGTGGTCTCCTAACCTCACATTTGCAAATTATCTGTTAAATTAAGTTTAGAAAGCTGATAATTGAAATGGCTGACACCTCAACTTTTACCACTGAAATGGTATGGTCATGCACTTTGGTGGAAGAAATAAACGTGCAACTATTATTTAGATGGGGAGAGAATTCAAAATGCAGAGATGCAAAGGGACTTGGGAGTCCTTGTGCAAGATAACCTAAAGGTTAACCTCCAGATTGAGTCAGTTGTGAAGAAGACAAATGCAATGTTGGCATTCATTTCTAGCAGTACAGAATATAAGAGCAGGGATGTGATGTTGAGGCTCTATAAGGCACCCGTGAGACCACACTTGGGAGTATTGTGTGCAGTTTTGGACTCCTTAATTTAGAAAGGATATACTGACATTGGAGAGGGTTCAGAGAAGATTCACGAGAATGATTCCAGGAATGAAAGGGTTACCATATGAAGAACGTCTGACAGCTCTTGGGCTGTTTTCCCTGGAGTTCAAGAGATTGGTTGGGGGGGGGGGGGGGAGAGAGATTCTCATAGAAATATTCTGAATGTTAAAAGGCCTGAACAGATTAGATATGGCAAAGTTATTTCCCACGGTAGGGTATTCTCGGACAAGAAGGCATGACTTCAGGATTGAAGGACGTCCTTTTAGAACAGAAATGCGGAGAAATTACTTTAGTCAGAGGGTGGTAAATCTGTGGAATTTGTTCCCATGAGTGGCTGCGGAGGCCAGGTCATTAGGTGTATTTAAGGCAGAGATAGATAAGTTCCTGATTAGCCAGGGCATCAAAGGGTATGGGGTGAAGGCAGGGGAGTGGGGATGACTGGAAGAGTTGGATCAGCCCATGATTGAATGCGGAGCAGACTCAATGGGCTGAATGGCCTACTCCTGCTCCTATATCTTATGGTCTTCAATGATTGCCAAAATCTTCACCAACCATGCCTTACTTCACAAGCTTATGTATCCTACATCTCAGTTCCAATTCAACACCTTTTTTTCTTCTTCGCACAGCTCCCTATCACTCTAGAAAAATCTTTGTGAACCTCTCAGGCATGCCGCAATGCTTTCGAATTTCAGATTACGACCTTGGAAAAATTCCTCAGCTGCACCTTTGGCCATCGGTCAGCGTTAAAGTTTTGCAGTGCCAACAATGAGAAGATCAGGGTTCAATTCCTGCCACTGTCTGTAAAGAGTTTGTACATTTTTCCATGATTCCGTGGGTTCCCTCTGAGTACTCCAGTTTCCTTCCACATTCCAAAGACTTATGGGTTAGGAGGTGCAAGTCGTAGGCATGATAAGTGTGCCATGCAGTACTTGCAGGCTGCCCCTAACACATCTCAGACTGTGTTGGCCATTGACGCAAATGATGCTTTTGTTGCATGTTTTGACAAATAAAAATTATCTTTGGTTTTCATCCAACTAACTGCCCAGAATCCAGGTGTCTAACCCTGTGAGCTGGGTAGCTTCCTGTTCCTACTCAAGGCCAAGCCTCAGCATCATTTTCCTGTACTGTCCCCATAATTGCTTAATATTCAGAAACTTGTCAAAACTGTATTGGATGAATTGACCATACAGCCTTGTCGAGAATTCTAAGACAAAGCAATGTCTCCTCGTTTCAGTCCTAAACAGCCAAAGATGAAAGAGACTGTAAGTGTCTATTCTGAGACTCTCTTCTGGTTCTCGACCTTTCAGATATTCTCTGTCTGCCCATCCTTTCCAATCCTAAGAATTCTAAATTTCAGTGAGATTTCCTCTCATTCTTCTAACCTTCACAGATGCAATCTCAGCATTATCACAGCACTATCACAGTAAAGTTTCTGCTGGTTTCAAATGCTCTTGAAATAAAAGAGAAATCATACATTTGTCTTCCTATTCGTTTGCCTGTTGCCCTGTGTGTAAAGATATTCAGATCCCTGTGAACATCAACATGATCCACTCTCCTTTCTATTTTATGTCCCAAAATGGACTCCATCTGCCATGCTGTAACCCAGTCAGTTGGCATGTCCTATATACCCATTGGAGCCTCATTAAAATCCCCCCTCTATTCACAATCCCATCCAGTGTTGTTTATTATCACCAGCAATATGGTTGCAATGCCATTCATTACAGTAACATCAGCAGGTGGCATACATCTTGCGCTGATTCTTAAATTTTTCCTATCACCCCCATCATTTCTCTGTGGCATCTTTGCAACATCCATGTGAGACCTTGAACGATTTAAGAGCTAGTTTTGAGGCACATCCAAAATTCAGATCTCAAATTCTGTTCATGGCTGATGTGTAGATCCTCCAAGTGTCCTCTATGAGCCGTTGGATCCAAGGTCTGGCCCCCCACAGATAAACTTGACGTGTGGCTGCCAATGTAAAACTTTACTAAGGGACTTAAAAATCATCAGTCATGTAAACTGGACAATCCACATCAACTACACTGCCACTGGCTTTTAAGAGAATTTCAGCTCGTTTATTAATCACAATCTTGTGCTGACATAACAGCTACAACACTCCAGAAAAGGGTAATGTGCTGATGAAGTGCCTTGGGAAATTCTGCCAAGAAGACAAGGTGTTAAATAATGGAGCATTTCAATTCTTCAAATCCGTCAACAGTCCCTTCTGGTTGACAATTCCCCCATTCATGCCTTGCTCTTTATCAACAGGACTACTCTATCAAGACTTCAGCCAACAAATTTAGATCACAGCACTTTGACATGGCCTCCCCAACCTCCTGCTCCAACTTTTGCAGTAAAAAGCTGGAGTAATTCTCCAAACTTCCTGGCAATCTTCTGACAAAAGTTACAAATTGAGACTCCTGAATAAATTTTCAGTATTTGTATTAAAGTTGAAGAAAACATAGTTTCACACCTTCTTCACTACTACTTTAAATGACTCCTACATTTGGGTCTGGTGTTGTGCATTCATGCTTCATTGAGTACTAAATAAATGTGCTGTGGAATTATTTCATAGGGTCACCACTCAACTCACAAAATAACGAAAGGTCCAGTGAAATGAACGGAAATGCCTTTAATGCAGACTTAGTATTTCCACATGTTTGTGGCACAGACACAGGAATAGATCTTGTGAAGTGACGGAAGTAATACAAGTCCAGTAACATTTCAACATATTGTAGATTTCATTACCATCCCCACAACAGTTAAATTCAAGTGTTTTTGGCTGGGGCAAGATTTAAATTTATTCTTCTAACGCACACAAGGAAACAGCAAATAAGAAAAGGGTGGCAAATATTCAGTAGATCAGGTAGAATTTGAGAAAAGAGAAACAGTTGCAAATTATCTATTTGAAACGTAAACTCTGTTTCTCTCTCTACAGATGCTGCTTCCCCTGAGAATTTAAAGCAGCTTATGTTTTTATTTACAGAATCAGCAGATATTTGCTTTTCAACAATTTTATAGCGGCCAAAGTCCAAATCATAATGGAGCCGATTTTTGCTGTATCCCTCTAAAGGTCCCTCCCCAATCTCTCCCAGCTGATTTTCTGCACAATGCTTGTCCTCCACTCCTTGCTGCTACACAGCTTCATAGATGCAGCTGAAGAGTTCCTTACACATTAACTATTCTTCCTTTGTTCTTTGTTAACAACTGAGTGAACTAACTCAAATGAACCAAACCAAACCCAATTTTGTCTTCACCTACAGTATGCATCAACTGAAACAAAGTGAAAGCATGGAAGAATTCTGGAAGACATTGAGAGGATATTTTCAATAGTGGGGAAATCTAGGACCACAGGGCACAGCCTCAGAATAAAACAATGTCCCTTCAGAATAGAATGAACTTAAGATGCAGAAAAAATTATACACTTTTGTTTTAGACTACTCTAATGCACTCTTTTCAGTTCTGCCTAAGATGCAGCTTGTTCAAAATGCAGCAGCAAGAATCTCAATTTTAAAAAAGGAAGAAAATCTGAGCACAATTCAGCAGTTTTGGCATCATTACACAGGCTGCCTGCATCCTTTTGAATCAACTTTAAAATACTCTTAATTGTATACAAGGCTCTGAATAATCTAGCTCCTCCATATACTTTGGAGAGTGTATCCCCATATATCCCCAATTATAATCTTAGATCTGCAAATACTGGTTTGCTTGGTGTTTCCGAGAGCCAAGCATATAAAGATGTGGCTCTTTGCTCTTATGCACCAAAAATATGGAATACTTTACCAACTGAGATACACCAAGTAAGTATTGCAGAACATTTCAAATCACTTCTAAAAACTTAATTTTAAAAAAATTTAAAATTTATAGCATTACTTAATGCCCGTTGATAATACTTGCATAACTTGGTATATTCGATTACATTTTATTCTATGTAATGTTTGTCTTTACTTATAATTTTAAATTTGTATCCTATTTTTACGACTATATCAATTTATCTTTACAATATATGTAAAGCACATTAAGCTTGCAACAATCGGTACTAGATAAATAAAGTTATAATTAGTATAATTTAGAACAGAGATGAGGAGGAATTTCTTCAGCCAGGGAATAGTTAATCTGTGGAGACCAAGTCATTGGGTATATTTAAAGTGGAGGTTGATAACTTCTTGATTTGTAAGAGCGTTAAAGGTTAAGGGAGAAGGCAGGAATTCAGATCAGATACATGGAAAGGTACAACATAATTAGTTTCCAATCACTTGAGAAGCTACAAGTACAGTATTTCATTACTGATAGTGTAATTCCGACCTACAAACCACTTAATTCAATTGAGGAAGGCTAAGGGTATTTTGTCAGATTAGAAAAGGGAATTTCCCCCCCCCCCCCCTTTCTCTATGTGTGTGTAAAGGCACTACTAAAATTAAGCCAGGTATACCGAATGGCAATGAGGGCCCAACAATGAAACAGCGCAATACCGCCTCTATCTTATCAGGCTATGTGGCTATGAATCTCAGCAGTGACTAGCACAAGCGTTTTATCACAAATCATTTATGAAACAAGTTGTGCCTTTGGCACATCAAGTTTAAGTGGTGGCTTACCAATTGGTTGTGATCTCCAAATCACTTCAGAGAGTTAATCTATGAAAAGTTAATTATATCTACTTTGACCTAACACAACCCAAGTCAGAAAAGGTTGAGAGGGTGCTTTGAGAGTGACAACTGAACTTCTTACAAGGACTGATAAAGCGTTTTGGCCCAAAACATTGACAGTTTACTCTTTTCCATAGATGCTGCCTGACCTGCTGAGTTCCTCTAGCATTTTGTGTGTTGCTTCTTACAAGGTGAACACGGGCAGCCAGAATAAAAGTCAGGAACACCTCTCATGTTTAGATTCCAACTCGTTCAACAGCTACTATGTGGCCCCCTCAACCCAACTACATACTTGTTTAATCAGACAATTGTCAAGATTGGGGTCGAGTCCTTGCTGAATGGGAAGCAAACTGAGCACCAATTGTAAGTAATAAATTCATCTTGGAATCTGGCCCTAAATACTATAGTATATTAAAATCAAATTTCACCATGCAAATCACATTATGCACTATTTTTTGAACAGGCAAGTCAGGGTACCTCTAGGTGAACCAGATATATTTCTCACAGGCAAGACTAATCAGAAGTACCAGATATCATGCTTTGGGATTCATTATGCCAAATGTCATTATCACAAGACCAAAAAACAGAGAAACAGAACTAGGCCATTCAGTCCATCAAAATCTGCTCCGCCATTCTGCCTATAACCTTTAACGTCCTTACTAATGAAGAATCATCAACCTCTACTTTAAATATACCCGATGACTTGGCCCCCACAGATTCACCACCTCTGGCCAAAGAAATTCCTCCTCACCTGTTTTAAAGGGTTGTTCTCCTATTCCAAGGCTGAGCCCTTTGCTCCTAGTCTTCCCCACTAATAGAAGCATTCTCCCCATATATACCTTATCTATAAGGCTTTCAAGATTTCATACACAATTCCATCTACAAGAAGCATTGAGATGAATAAAAGTGGGATGCTTTCTAAATTCCTAGTCGCCCTCTGTGAAAAGCAAGCGTTTAATTCAAGAACACTCCAGTGGCAAGTTTGCTTTAGGTATATTTTATATGACAGTTCTACTCCATTCCCTCTCCTTAGCTGATATTTCAAACAGAAGAGGTTCAAACCAAGTACCATGACAAACAGCATTAGAAAGGAAACCACTTATCTGTGGGAGGAAACCACAATCATGGTGTGGCAAAGAGCTTCCCTCCCATAAAGACATTTGCTTACACTTCAAGTGCAAGATAGCAGCTACCATCAACTGATAGGGCAACAGTGGCTATTTCTGGCAATTCAGAACCGATGCTGGTCATTTTGTCATTGTCAGGACTTCCTTCAGCAGACAATTGCAGTGACTTGCTCCCCAACATTCCCAGCACAGTGCCACTGTGGTCTTACAATCAACTGCTTCAAATAAAACCAATCCCACTCATAATTTGACCACAGAAGTTATACCATGATATAAAGGAGGAACTTCAACCTTGGTTTTTTCTTAAAAAAAACATGATGTTGAGTAACTTCAGGCCCCAACTGACTTCACATTCTTCTCAGAATACTCACCATCATTGAGAATCACACAGCTGAACACTGCCCAGTTTACCAGTGGCGAAAACAATAATTGAATATTTAAGTCTATGAATATATAGTAACTGCTTCCTTAGCAAATCAAACTGCTTTCCTTTAAAAGTTCAAACTTGGGCACCACAGTGGCGTAGTGGTTAGAGCGGTGCTGTTATAGCTCAAGGCATCAGAGTTTGAAGTTCAGTTCTGGCACCATGTGTAAGGAGTTGCTGTATGTCCTCCCCATGGAATGCATGGGTTTTTCCCCACGTGCTCCAGTTTCCTCCCACAGTGCAAAGGCGTATCAGGTAGGTTAACTGGTCATTGTAAATTTTCCCGCGATTAGGTTAAGGTTAATTGGGATTGTCAGGGATTGCTGGGGCGGTCTGGCCCTACTCTGCGCTGTATCTATAACAAATAAATAGGGGTGCCATGGTAGCGTAGTTGTTAGTGTATCACTATTACTGAGCCAGCGACCCGGGTTCCATCTCCGCCACTGCCAGTAAGGAGTTTGTAGGTTCTCTCTGCGACATGTGGGTTTTCTCCAGCTGCTCTGGCTTCCTCCCATAGTCTAAAGGTTAGTATTGGTCATTGTAAATTGTCCAATAGGTAGATTGCTGGGTGACATGGCTCATCAGATCGGAAGGGCCTATTCTGTGATGTATCAATCAATAGCTAGATAAATAAATGAAGTATATATATGGCACCATATAGTGCTCCAAGATTCATTTTCTTGTAGGTATTCACAGCAGAAAATAAAAAAGAATCAATGAAAATCTACAAAGACTAAAACAACCAATATGCAAAAGATAACAAACTGTGCAAATACAAACAAAAAGCAAAAATAACCAAATAACCGATACCGAGAACATGAGCTTGAGGAGTCCTTGAAAGTGAGTATATAAGTTGTGGAATCAGTACAAAGTTGAGGTGAGTAACATTATTCCTGCTGGTTGAAGGGTAATAACTTATTCCTTTAATCTTTTGCTCAAATGATTGTCGGAGAATAACAGGCAACCTCAAAGAAATGTGTAAAATTATGAGAGGCTCGGATAAGGTGCACAATAAGTCTTTTCCTAGGGCAGTTGAGCCCATAACTAGAAGGCCCGGAATTAAGACGAGAAGAAAAAGATTTAAAAGGGGCCGGAGAGGCATTTATTCCCCCCCCCCCCTCATGGAGGGTGGTGTGTATATGGAGTGAGCTACCAGAGGAAGTTGTTGAGGTAGGTACAATAGTATCATTTAAGCTCTTGGATGGGTACATGGAGGGAAAGGGCAGAGCGATAAGTACAAGAATGCAGGAAATTGGGACCAGCTAGATAGGCACTATAGTCGGCATAGACTGGTTGGGCTGAAGGGCCTACAGTGGCATGCAAAAGTTTGGGCATCCAGGTCACAATTTCTGTTACTGTGAATAGCTAAGCGAGTAAAAGACGACCTGATTTCCAAAAGGCATAAAGTTAAAGATGACACATTTCTTTAATATTTTAAGCAAGATTACTTTTTTTTTCATTTCCATCTTTTACAGTTTCAAAATAACAAAAAAGGAAAAGGGCCCAAAGCAAAAGTTTGGGCACCCTGCATGGTCAGTACTTAATAACACCCCCTTTGGCAAGTATCACAGCTTGTAAATGCTTTCTGTAGCCAGCTAAGAGTCTTTCAATTCTTGACTGGGGGGATCTTCACTCATTCTTCCTTGCAAAAGGCTTCTAGTTCTGTGAGATTCTTGGGCTGTCTTGCATGCACTGCTCTTTTGAGGTCTATCCACAGATTCCCGATGATGTTTAGGTCGGGGGACTGTGAGGACCAGGGAAAAACCTTCAGCTTGCGCCTTTTGAGGTAGTCCATTGTGGATTTTCAGGTGTGTGTGTGGATTTTCAGGTGTGTTTAGTATCATTATCCTGTTGTAGAAGCCATCCTCTTTTCATCCTCAGCTTTTTTTTTACAGACGGTGTGATGTTTGCTTCCAGAATTTGCTGGTATTTAATTGAATTCATTCTTCCCTCTACCAGTGAAATGTTCCCCGTGCCACTGGCTGCAACACAAGCCCAAAGCATGATCGATCCACCCCCATGCTTAACAGTCGGAGAGGTGTTCTTTTCATGAAATTCTGCACCCTTTTTTCTCCAAACATATTGCGGCCAAAAAGTTCTATTTTAACCTCATCAGTCCACAGGACTTGTTTTCAAAATGCATCAGGCTTGTTTAGATGTTCCTTTGCAAACTTCTAACCCTTAAATTTGTGGTGAGGACGCAGGAAAGGTTTTCTTCTGATGACTCTTCCATGAAGGTCATATTTGTGCAGGTGTCGCTGCACAGTAGAACAGCGCACCACTCCAGAGTCGGCTAAATCTTCCTGAAGGTCTTTTGCAGTCAAACAGGGGTTTTGTTTTGTGTTTCTAGCAATCCTACAAGCAGTTCTCTAGTAATGTTTTCTTGGTCTTCCAGACCTCAACTTGACCTCCACCATACCTGTTAACTGCCATTTCTTAATTACATTACGAACTGAGGAAACAGCTACCAGAAAACACTTTGCTATCTTCTTATAGCCTTCTTCTGTTTTGTGGGCATCATTTATTTTAATTTTCAGCGTGCCAGGCATCTGCTTAGAGGAGCCAATGGCTGCTGATTGTTGGGACAAGGTTTGAGGAGTCAGGATATTTATAAAGCTTTGAAATTTGCATCACCTGGCCTTTCCTAACGATGACTGTGAATAAGCCATAGCCCTAACAAGCTAGTTAAGGTCTGAGACCTTGGTAAAAGTTATCTGAGAGCTCAAATCTCTTGGGGTGCCCAAACTTTTGCATGATGCTCGTTTCCTTTTTTTTTCCCCACTCTAAAATTGTACAAAACAAAAATAATACACTAATCTTGCTTAAAATGTTGAAAAGAATGTTTCATCTTTAACTTTGACTTTTGGAGATCAATTCATCTTCTACTCACTTAACTATTCACCAGGGGTGCCCAAACTTTTGCACGCCACTGTATATCCGTGCTGTATGCTCTGTGACTGTTTCTGAAGTGGGAAAGAGCCCTTTAAGAACATTCATGATTCATTGTCAGCTTGAACATTAGGCACTAGACTGACCTCTTTCTGTGCCACAATTTTCTTAATCTATGAAAAATTAACTATATCTTTGACCTAACTGTAAAATACCACAAGCCAAGTCAGAAAAGGTTGAAAGGGTGCTTTCTGAGTGACAACTGAACTTTTTACAAGATGAAGAACACGGGCAGCCAAAACAAAGGTCAGGAACCCCTCTCATGTTTAGATTACACTCTCATTCAACAATTACTATTCTTGAAAGAAAGCAGACTGACAGATGCATGTGACAATATTCACCCACACCAGCAGGACCAGGAACAGAGTGTCACATGCCGACTTAGCAAAGCACTATCGCTCCATACTTCCATTTCACTAAGAGTGCACTTGGCCCGTGAAACTGTTTAATACCAGCCAAGTCTCTCTGAGCTCATGTCTATTTATGTGCCAGGAGTTGCAGGGAGGATTCCATACTCCATATGGACCAGCTCTCTGTGTAAGCGGGGGCGGGAGCCACAGCACTCAGTGCTGTGTGTGAAACACATTTCAGTTCAACCGCAGAGCACCCAACCCATGAAAAAATACTTGCATACAAGTTAATTAGCAACCACAATCGCTGTTTCAAAGTAAATTATTAAAGTACATACATGTTACCATATACTACAGAGTTTCTTTTCTTGCAGGCATTCACAGTAGATTTGTTAATTTCCATTAACAAGAGAGATGCTATCAAGTTTGTGGTTCCCACCATTCCTTCAGAATCAACTGTGGTAAACAACAGGATATTGTCAATGCCATTTTGCCCCCCAAGCTGTAACTGTGTCCTCCTGCAAGAGGAGGCAGAAGCATTTCCTTTAGCAGGTAGACATTCTAGTGCAACTCTTTCACAAGAGCAAACTGTGCCACCTCAATACTAAAGGCAAACTTCAACTGTTCTAGCACTAACTACTTCCTTAAGAATCCTCTTCCCCATCTCCAATGTGAGGAGAACTGGCAAGAAGCTACAGTTGTTCCTTTATTCAAGAAGGAAATTGGGGATAATCCTGGAAACTACAAACTGATGAGTCTCACATCAGAGGTAAGGAAGTTACTGAACAGGACTCTTAGGGCTTGGATTTATGAGCATTTGGAAAACTGTGGCCTTAGAGACAGGGGCAAGTCGTGTCTTGATAGAGTGTTTCGAGGAAGTGGCTAGTAAAGGCAGAGCTTTCGATGTTGTCCACATAGATTTCACCAAGACATTTGACAAGGTCCATCATGGGAGACTCATCCAGAAGATTAAGATCCATAGTGAATTGGACATTTGGATTCATGATAGACTTGGCCATAGAAGACCAAGGGCAGCAGTCAATAAGACTTTCACTGGCTGTAGTAGGCGGGTGTATTAGTGAGTTTGTAGATGACATGAAGATTGCTGAGGTTGGTGAGTGTAGAAAGAAGACTAGCAAAGGAAACAGCATAATATAGATCAGTTGCAGATATGGGCAGAGAAATGCCATATGGAGTTTAATCCAGCTAAATGTAAAGGCAGAGTACACTGTTAAAGGCAAGACACTTAACAGTGCTGATGTGCAGTGGTATATTGGGATCCAAGTTCATTGCTCAGGTTCACCAGCTTGATTCCTGGGATGGCAGAACTTTCATATGATGAAAGACTAGATCGTCTAGGCTTATACTCGTTGGAATTTAGAAGATTGAGGGGAGATCTTATTGAAACGTATAAAATTCTAAAGGGATTGGACAGGCTAGATGCAGGAGGATTGTTCCCGATGTTGGGGAAGTCCAGAACGAGGGGTCACAGTTAGAGGATAAAGGGGAAGCCTTTTAGGACTGAGATGAGGAAAAACTTCTTCACAGGGAGTGGTGAATCTGTGGAATTCTCTGCCACAGGAAACAGTTGAGGCCAGTTCATTGGCTATATTTAAGAGGGAATTAGATATGGCCCTTGTGGCTAAAGGGAACAGGGGGTATGGAGGGAAGGCTGGTACAGGGTTCTGAGTTGGATGATCAGCCATGATCATACTGAATGGCGGTGCAGGCTCGAAGGGCTGAATGGCCTACCCCTGCACCTATTTTCTATGTTTCCCTGACAGTGACTACACAGGTTGATAGGATGGTAAAGAAGGCAGAAGGCATGCTTGCTTTTATCAGTCAAAAAGCTGAGTTCAAGTCGTGTCAAGTCAGGAGGTTACATTTCAGCTTTACAAACTCCAGTTAGGCCACATCTGGAGTACTTCATTTAATTCTGATCACCTTCTGATCATGAAGAATGTGGAGGCATTAGAGAGGGTGCTAAAGAGGTTTACCAGGATTACGTCTCTATTAATGCACATGTGCCATAATAAGAGCTTGGACATACTTAGGTTGTTTTCTCAAGAGTGGCAGAGGCCGAGGATAGATCTGATAGAGGTTTATAAGATTTTGAAAGGTATTTTGACAGATGAAATCTTTCTCCCAGCATTGAAATGTGTAGTAATAGAAGGCATGCATTTAAGGTGAGAGGGTGTAATTTCAAAAGAGATGTGCAGGGCAAGTTTTTAAAAACGTAGTGATGGGCGCATAGAATGCACTTCCTGTGGTGGTGGAGGTAAATACAATATAGGCACTCAAGAGGGTCTTAGATAGACATGTGAATATGCAGGAAATGTTAACATATGGACACTGTAGGCAGAAGGGATTAGTTTAGATGCTGATTTTATTACTAACATAATTAGATCAGCACAACATTGTGGGCTGAACTGCCCAATGTTCATTTTCAATTTCTCACCATAAACCTGCTCAACTTCAGTAGCTTCATCAAGTTGGCAGATTGTGAACAAGGTTTACAATCACACAGACTCAAACTTTCATAACTGGGTCCTTCTGAAATTTAAGATGCCTGCAGACTGGATATAGTGAGAACTCTCATTTTAAAGACTGCAACCTTACCACTCACACATCCTCCCCCAATTTATGTATAGTCGAAAAATAGAAACATCTGGACTGTCTGACGAACCAGATGCTACAATTCGGTAAGGTAAATACTCTGCCAAAGACCTCAAGAATTGAATTGACTCGACTCGACTTTATTACTTACATCCTTCACATACATGAATAAAAATCTTTACATCTCGGTTTAAATGTACAATATATAGTAATTTGTGAAAGATAGTATGTACAACAGGACAGTCAATATATCATAGAACTACAACTGTATCAGCATAAATTAATCAGTCTAATGGCCTGCTGGAAGAAGCTGTCCTGGAGCCTGGTCCTGGCTTTTATGCTGAGGTATCATTTCCTGGATGGTAGTAGCTGGAACAGTTTGCAGTTGAGGTGACTTGGGTCCGCAATGATCCTTCAGGCCCTTTTAACGCACCCGTCTCTTTAAATGCCCTGAATAGTGGGAAGTTCACATCTACAGATGCACTGGGCTGTCCGCACCACTCTCTCCGGAGTCCTGCAATTGAGGGAAGTACAGCTCCCATACCAGGCAGTGATGCAGCCAGTCAGGATGCTCTCAATTGTGCCCCTGTAGAAAGTTCTTAGGATTTCGGGGCCCCATACCAAACTTCTTCAACCACCTAAAATGAAAGAGGCACTGTTGTGATTTTTCCCCCACCACACAGCCGGTATGTACAGATCACATGAGATCCCTGGTGATGTGTATGCCGAGGAACTTAAAGCTGTTTACCCTCTCAACCCCAGATCCATTGATGTCAATAGGGGTTAGCCTGTCTCCATTCCTCCTGTAGTCCACAACCAGCTCCTTTGTCTTTGTGGTAGTGAGGGAAAAATTGTTTTCTTGACACTACTCTGTCAAGGTGATGACTTCTTTGTAGGCTGCCTCATTATTATTTGAGATAAGGCCAATCAGTGTAGTATTGTCAGCATATTTAATTAGCAGATTAGAGCTGTGAGTGGCGACACAGTCGTGAGTATATAGAGAGTAAAGGAGGGGACTTAGGACACAGCCCTGAGGGGCACCTGTGTTGAAGGTCAGAGGGGCAGAGGTGAGAGAGGCCACTCTTACTACCTGACACCATCTGACAGAAAGTCCAGGATCCAGTTGCACAAGGCAGGGTGAAGGCAGTGGTCTCTGAGCCTGGAGGGAATTATGGTGTTTGATGCTGAACTGTAGTGCCAGAACAGCATTCTCACAGAAGCATCCTTCTTCTCCAGATGTGCAAGGACGGTGTATAGAGCTATGGCTATTGCGTCATCTGTCGATCGGTTGTTTCGGTAGGCAAATTGCAGAGTGTCCAGTTTGGGTGGTAGCATGCTGCAGATGTAGTCCTTGATCAGCCTCTCAAAGCACTCACTTATTATTGAGGTGAGTGCAACAAGACGCCAGTCATTCCGACATGTTACCTTGGTCTTTTTAGGTACAGGGACAACGGTGGATGTTTTGAAGCAGGAGGCACTCTACACAGAGAGGGAGAGATTAAAAGTGTTTGTAAACACACCTGCCAGTTGTGCCGCACACATTCTGAGTACCCGCCCTGGGATGCCGTCTGGTCCTGCAACCTTGTGGCTGTCCACTTGCTGGAAACACCTGCGTACTTCAGTTTCAGAGATGACCAAGGTGCAGGTCACTTTGGCAGCTCTCCTCTGGGACTAAGTGTTGGCGATATCGAACAGAGCATAAAAAAGACTTAGCACATCTGGGAGAGAGGCAGCGGCGTTGGCAGAACCATGGTGCTTAAGCTTTGAAGTCTGCGATGCTCTGCAGACCTTGCCATAAGCTGCGTGTGTTGTTGATGGAGAGTTGTGTCTGGATCTTGTTCCCGTATGGTTGTTTCACACCTTGATGACTTTGCGCAGATCGTAGCTGCATTTCTTGAGCTCCTGCTGATTACCAGCAATGTCACCTCTGTCTCGTGCGATAAGCGCTGCTTGCACAGAACTGTTGATCCAGGGTTTTGGGTTTGGATAGATGCTGACCGATTTCTGGGGGCAACATCCTCGATGCACTTCTGGATGAAGCTCGTGACCCCATCTGTGAACTCTGAGACATCCTCATCACAAAAGTCATTTCAGCTGAAGTCAAAGTAGTCCTACAGCATGGAGACCGAATGGACCAACAGTGGATGACTTCAACTTGTTTCAGCTTCTGCCTGTACATCAGCAGAAGCACGATGGAGGAATGATCTGACTTTGTCAACTGAGGAGCGCTTTGTCAACGTTGTGAAAGGGAGAGTAGCAGTGATCGAGTATCTCCCCGTGTGCTCACCTGGATGTGTTGACAAAACTTCACAGAGACTTTAGTCAGTGACGCTCTATTAAAGTCACTGACGACGATGAAGGCAGCCTTCAGGTGTGCAGTCTCCAGGGCGCTGATGGTTTTGTACAGCTCCTTGAGAGCCAGGTCAGTATCAGCCTGCAGCGGAATATACACGGCTGTGATAATAACAGCCGTGAACTTCCCAGGCAGCCAGAAAGGTCTACACAACAGCACAAGGTACTCCAGATCTGGGGAACAAAAGGATTTGAGGTCACACCAAGCATTACTGATCATGAAGCATACCCCACCCCCTTTACTCTTCCCAGAGAGGTTCTTACACCTATCCATCCAGAAAAGGAAAAACCAGAGGGCTCAATGGCATGATCTGGTATCTCCTCCATCAGCCAGGTCTCCAAGAAGCATAAAACGTTACTTTAATTTATTTCCCGCTGATAGGAGATCCTGGCTCCCAGATTGCACAGCCTATTGTCCAGGGACTGAACATTAGCCAGGAGTATGCTAAGGAGAGGTGGCCGATAAGCACGCTGTCTCAACCTCACCAGGACGCAGGCCCTTATCCCTTACCTCCGGCGCTGCCTCTGAGGTAGCAACGGTGTAATAAATGAGCCTCCCGTGGATCATATAAGCAGGGGCTCCCAGTGTGGAGAAGGCAGCACGTTGTAGGTATATGCCATCTTCCCGATGTTCAGAAGAGTCAGTCTATCATATCTGATGTGACCATCAGCTTCTTGAACAAGAAATGCGAAGGAAATTGCAGAAATTAGCAGTACACTGTTAAGTTGGTATGAAGCTCACAAAATGGCCACCGCACTCGGCACCATCTTAAGCCTACGTCAGATTGCAGAGATATGTGAATATCATATCAGCCTATCATGAAAACCAGCTTTCCCTCCATTAATTCTGTCTACATCATGCGCCTTGAGAAAGCCGCTGACTCGATCAAGGATCTTTCTATCCCTTCTTCATTCTCTCCCCTTCAACTGGGCAAAAGAGACAAAACCTTGAGAGCGCACATCACTAGCCTCCAGGACAGCGTCTAATTTGAGGCCTCCATTGGTTGGAGTTGAGCATGGATGTTGCTGTCCAGGTGATATGCTCTTCATATCATACTGCCCTGTCTTGCAAGCTGTTGCCCATGCAGCAGGCTCCTCCTCTGCACACAGCTGATGAATCCAAAGCAGCAGCAGTGACTGATACAGTTTGATATAGTGCGTTGCCAATCAACGTTGATCTCAAAGGATTGCTTTAGGAACTCTAGCTTCAGCGGTTTTCCCTTGGAGTTTACTCCCTACACGGATAGATACAGCCACAAAGCAGCGACGGCTTTAGATCTAACTGTAACACTGTACCTTACCATTTTTTATACTACCTCAATATACTTGTGTATGAAAAGATTGGTCCAGATAGCAGGTAAAAGCTTTTCAGTGTAACTTGTTGTAAGTGACAATGAGCAAATTATATATTTCACAATCAATATAATCATATGAATGTTAGAAATCTACCCAAAATTCATGAATTTTTAAAAGAAAAAGTAGTGGTAAATCTACCAACAACCACAAAGCTTTCAGGTAGGAAAGTTATTCAAACAGGAAGACCAGTTTGAAGCAGCCTAGTTATTAGTTTTGCATACAAAATGTACAAATGATCAGGCAGCATCTGAGGGAAATGAGCAATTGACGTTTCAGGCCAAGACCCTTCATCAGGGCTGGAAAGGAAGGGGGCCGAAGCCTGAATAAAAATATGGGAGTGGTGGGGGGGGGGGGGGAGAAAAAGGAGCACAGCCAGCAGGAAACAGGTGACTCCAGATGAGAGGGGGTAGGTGTATGTGGCAGGGAATGAAAGGGAATGATGTGAGAAGCTAAGAGTGACAGATGGAAGAGGCAAAGGGCTGATGGAGGAAACTGACAGGAGAGGACAGTAGACCATGGAATAAAGGGGAGGAGGTAAGAAACCAGAGGGAAGTGATGGGCAGGTTGTGAGACCAAGGAAGGGAAGAGAAGAGATGAGATGGCACAGGAATAAGGAAAAACAAAGCAAGCAGAGGAGAGTAGTTACTGGAAGTTAAAGAATGTGATGTTGATGTCATCAGGTTGGAGACTACCAGGGCAGAAGTGTTGCTCCTCCAACCTCCATTTGACCTCACTGTGGTGGGTGGCTGTGGATAGCCACTCGGTGTGAAAATAGAAAGTGGAATTGAAATGAGTGGCCACCAGGAGCAGCTGTTTCAGCAGATGGAGCTAAGGTCCTCCAATCTGCTCCTGGTCTAACTGATGTAGGGGTCACACTGGGAGCAGTAAACAACATTGACAAAGTGAAGTGCCACCTCACCTGCAAGGACCGCTTTTTAAAAAAAATATACAAAATTTCTTTATTACAAATTCGGTGCTGTATATACAAAACAGTGACTAACACAATTATGTCACTACAAATGGACAATACACATTAAACCAAAATGTTTCCATCTCTTATCAATGAAGGGAATTACACCCCGCGGAGCCCAACGGTTCCAGAATGCCTCTAAAGGTCGCCATGGACTGCACGTGTTCCTTTTCAATATTTACCCAGACATGAACATACCTCTTAAACATTGCCAGGCAGTCTACCTGGGCAGATCCTCCCACCCCCAATGGTGGCAAAGGAGGAGTTGTAGCACTTAACATGGCTGCCGAGATAAGTGACAAGTGGGAGATCAATGAGGAGGAACAAGGAGACAAGGGGGTCTCAGAGAAAGTGATGCCTGCAGAGTGTGGAGAGAGGTGCAGAAAATGTGCCTGATGTGGGAATCTGGAGATGGCAAAGCTGCGGTTGGATGAATTGGCTCATGGGGTAGTAGGTCAGGACAAGGGGAACCCTGTCAGGTTGGGAGAGGGGTAGTCAGATGGGGGGGCAAGGGCAGCATTGATAGTGATGGAATAGAAACCCTGTTTTCTTATGAAAGAGGGCATCTTGGATAACCTGGAATGGAAAGCCTCAACAGATCTAGCCGGTTGTACCATTCCAAACTATTCCTGCCACCACCTAAACAAACAAGTCAGTCTGATTTCCTGCCTCTACCTGTTTAACAGTCATCTATCAGTTCAATCAGTGCACCAGCAACCAAAGCACGGGGCCACCATCAGTGAAAACAGCAAACCAATAAGAGTCATCAGTCAATCTCCACTGAAAGTATCCAAACAGATTTCATCAACACATGAAAAGGATCCAAAGAGAAGCAGTGATGACAGCTGAAGCCTCACATTCCATTTATCACATTTAAAAAATCTCTAGTGAAGACATAGAACCACTTCATCCGTTACATGTAAATGGAATAAAAGTAGCAGAATTCCAATAGACTGACATTAAATTGTTTCAGTAATGGGCTACTGAGCACAATTCCAACTGACACCTACTGTCTGGTATTTGGGCTCTTGCACACTGTGGGAGGAATGAAAAAAAAACACTAGGTATTGTATAATGACAAATAAATATCAGACATTCTATCCCTCCACTCAAAATGATCAAAAAGTATGAAATGACGTGATGAATAATATTTTCAATCATCCTCCGTAAGTCAAATGGGTACTATAAACAGCTCACAGCCTTAAAATTCTGTACTGATGCATTAAAATCTCAGCTATATGAAGCCTCTATAACAGAATGCACTCATTTGAAACTTAAGGCATTTATGAGGCATCAAACTCCAATACATTTACCCAGTTACTGATAGACTGATACCCCAGTGAAATGCATTGTTTGCATTTATGACCAGCACACTAAAGGATATGCTGGAGGGAGCCGGCAAATGTCACACATAGCATGCCTACCATGTTCAGCACAACAGAATTAGCAGTGTGTGTGTGTGGGGGAGGGAAAGGTAAAAGCAAGAAGTTGGGCACTATCCTCTCTAATCAGGTTCCTTCTTCTCCAGCCCTTTACCTTTCCACCTGTCACCTCGTACTTCAACTCCCTCCCCTACTCACCTGTCTTCACCTATCACCTTCTAGCTTGAATTCTTTCCCCTCCCCACCTTCTTATTCTGACACCTTTCCCCTTTCTTTCCAGTCCTGATAAACGGTCTCGGCCTGAAACCACAAATGTTCATTCATCACCATTAATGTTGCCTGACCTGCTGAGTTTCTCCAGCATTTTGTGTGCAGTAAAACAAGCCCCTTTTCCACTCACTAACCCCCTCACACACAGACACTACAAATGATTCAATCATCAAAAGAAGGCCACGGTGAAAAGCAGTTGCTGGCACATTAATTAATGCCCAGTCAGCAACCATCACATCACAATAGTCCAGCATTTTGTGTGTGCTGCTCTGGATTTCCAGTATCTGCCGAATCTTGTGTGTTTATCACATTACTTATGTGTAATTTAGGGCAAACAACTTTCTGAAAGGAAATTCACTCCAGTGTTCACATTTCAATAACACATTTGAGTTTTCTTTCCAGCTACTAAGTTGTGTACAATGCCAGAGCTTCAGAATTACCCAAAAGCCTCAAAATATGAAATAAGTTACTACTACTGCGCTGACTCAGACCTAGGGGGCCGGCGTCGGGCACAATGATGGACTCTCCACTTTTCCCGCTCCCTCATCAGTGTGTTCAGTTAATCTAAATTAGCCGCGCCATTGTCTTCTAGGAGCGTGTTGACCATAGTCTTGGGAGGGTGCCCAGGGTCCATCCTCCCGTGCTTGGGCTCTCATATGATGACTAGGTTGGCAGGTAGCTCAGGGTAGCACAGACAGTGCCCCGCTAGTTGCGGTCTTCTCGCCTCGATTTTAGTGGTGAGCATCGGTAGGTCATTATAGAGCTCGATGTTTGCCATGTGCTGTTGCTAACTCACATCAAGAGCCATCCAGAGCATTCATGTATAGCAACCATCTAGAGTCTTCCGCAGTCTTGGTGAGTGTCCACGTCTCGTATCCGTACGTGAGAATGGACTCTATTCTCACGTACAGAAATGAGTTGTGTGATCATTAAAGCACAGATTTCCTTTAAATATGAAACTACTGAACGCAGGGCAAATATTCTACGATAGCTTCAGTACTGGATAAATAAATTAATCTAAATAGGGGAGATTCAAAATGGTTTATTGTAAAGGAGAACAAAATGATTGTTACTCCAGATCCAATGCAGCATTAAAAAAGCAATAAGCAATAAATATAAAAGCAATCCTATAGAACACAATGCACAAGTAATGTGGCCATGTATAAGACTAGTATGCTTAGATGGATTGTATGTATGTAAAGTGACAAGGTTAATGGGAGGAGGTACTGATCAGCCTGACGACTTGGGGAAAGTAACTGTTATTGAGTCTAGCAGTCCTGGTGTGGATGTTGAGTGGCCTCTTTCCTGATGGGAGTGGGGCAAACAGTCCATAAGCAGGGTAGGTGGAATCCTTCATGATATTGATGACCTTTTTCTGCCACCTTTCTGTCCACATGTCTTTGATGGCAGGTAAGCTACGGCTGGTGATGCTTTGGGTAGTTTCAACCTCCCACTGTGGAGCCCTCCAGTAGAGCTGAACAAGGAACTCAGTCCCACCAAATAACTTCTCAGCAGCAAGGACAAAGATAATGAGAAGTCGGTGTTTGCTGGAATGGTGAAATGATGCACTACATGGCCAAACTTTGCTCTGACAATGGTGAAGATTTTTGTGATTAATGAATCATGTTCTTGGTTGTGGGCAAGCAAACCACAATGTGAAGTTAACTAAATTTAGTTACAGCTATATAGGACCATGGCCAGACCCCACTTGGAGTACTGTGCTCAGTTCTGGTCACCTCACTACAGGAAGGATGTGGAAACTATAGAAAGGGTGCAAAGGAGATTTACAAGGCTGTTGCCTGAATTGGGGAGTATTCCTTATGAGAATAGGTTGAGTGAACTCGGCCTTTTCTCCTTGGAGCGGCGGAGGGAGAAAGGTGACCTGATAGAAGTGTATAAGATGATGAGAGGCATTGATCGTGTGGATAGTTAGAAGCGTTTTCCCAGGGCACAGTTTTAAGGAGCTTGGCAGTAGGTATAGAGGAGATGTCAGGGGTAAGTTGTTTTTTTTTAAATTACGCAGAGAGTGGTGAGTGCGTGGAATGGGCTGTTGGCGACAGTGGTAGAGGCAGATACTGTAGGGTCTTTTAAGAGACTCCCGGATAGGTACACGGAGCTCAGAAAAATTAGAAAGATATGGGTAACCCTAGGCAATTTCTAAAGAAAGTACATGTTCGGCACAGCATTGTGGGCCAAAGGGCCTGTATTGAGCTATAGGTTTTCTATGATTCTAATTAACCAGCTGTCAAAAATAAATCGTAGTTATAGCTCACAGAAAGGTTGTACAAACTCATCACAGCCGTCATTACACCCTGCTCAAATGTAATCATCTATTTTAACCTTTTCTGTATCCTCTGTATCCCTTGTTTGTAAAGGCTTGCTGCTTTAAAACATCTCGCCATATGTACTTGGAGTAGGTACTCAAGTTAAACACGATTACTATCTTTCTCTAAACTGGCCATTTGCTCTCCTGGCGGTCAGCTGGAACCTGTCCTTTGAACTGATGAATTAGCCACTCTTCACAATAGCGTACATAGCACTGAAGAGTGCAACCAGTATTTAGTACAAATTCAACATCATGCAGCTAGGGCAGTATGGGTCATGAAGAGGATGCAGAAAAGCTTCAATGGGATTTCCACATCAGATGAAATTAATGTTGTAAACTGTACAGTCATCTATTTTTAGTTGAAAAAAATTATTAAGGATAGTTTTAAAAGAGATGGAAAGGAGTTGGTGGTCAGAGGGATTTGGATACCCTTGTACACAAATTACTGAAAGAAAACATGTAGATACAACAAGCAATTAGAAAGGCAAATTGTACCTTGGATTTTATTATAAGAGAATTTAAGTACCAGTACAGAAGTGATTTACTTCAATTACATTGGTCCTGATAAGGCAGCACTGAGTTGTGTGCGCAGCCTGGGTCTACTAACTTACAGAAGGATTTGTTACTAGAAGACAGCGTGCAGTGAAGGGTCATTAATTTATTCCTGGGATGATGAGCTTGACCTCTGAGAAGAAATGAAGCAAACTGGAATATTCTCTTAAGAATATTTAGGATGAGTAAACCATTGGGTCCTTTGAGCTTAGATTCCGATTAATTACTACACGTTCATTGAAACACTGAAATGAGTCGTTCGTGTTAACAACCAACACACCCGAGGATATGCTGGAGGCAGCCTGCAAGTGTCACCAAACATTCCAGTGCCAATATAGCATGCCCCTAATGCTCAGAGGAACAACAGTAACAGAACAAAACAACGGTAAAACTAGTCCTTTTCCACCTTCACACAAACAGACAGATAGACAGGACTCCAAAGCCAGAACAGGCTGCCTCTGGGCCTCCGACCAATTTTATTGTTTCAATCATCAAGATTACAGCTTGAAGTAAGAGATCAGCCATCTATTCCCTCAAAACCCTAAAATCCATCATCTCAACTGACTGGTGCTCCAAATGCCTCTGGAGTACAAGATTCACCATCCACTAGATGAAATTTGTCATATCAGATCAAAACTGTCTATTGAGTCTCTGATCCTTGCAAAATCCTAAACTAGTGAGAACACCCTCCCTGTACCACTCTTTTGAAGTCTTCAAAAAATTCAAAATTTCAAAGGGATCAATTCACATTTTTCTGCAGAAGATCAACCTAGACTATTCAATTGTAAGAAACTCTGGAACAAATCTAGTGAATCAACAGTAATAACTACATCCTTTCTTGGATAAAGACACCAAAACTAAACAACTCTGCTGATTATTTTTTAGACAACAAAGGAATGAAGATTACATAGTTTGTTCAAGAAACTAAGGTGAGGCAAAAAAACATCAAGAATGAACTTATTAAATAGTAGAGCAGTAGGTAGGGTCCAAAGACACCTATTTCTATTCTTTAGATTTGTGTGTACTCCAAAGTTAAAGTACAAAACCTAGTATTTTCCCTCCTGTGGTCTTTTCACCCACACTCTACCCTTTAAAATCTATACAATAGCTTATTCGAGATCTCTCATAAGAATATTTCCAATTCCACTTCGTCCTTCTATCTTCACCCACTAACCAATATACAAGCCCTTAACACAGAGATCTTTGACTAAAAATCAACACATTCATTTCAAACCACAGTACAAAGAAGCAGCCTCAGCACAGATACCACAACTACAAGTGTTTTCTGCCTGCTGGCCATCTCTTCACCCAGGTGGCTTGATCTCCTTTACTAATTGATGCCTTTTAAAGCAATAGTTATATGCCATGTTTTGTGGTTATCCACATGAGATACTGTAGAAGATATTGGTAGTACATTTCTATTAAAAGCTATTATATCATGCTATAATGTATTACACATGTAATCCTCTTTTACTAAAAATAGAAGCAAAATAAAAGATGAATCTCTTTCCAATTTAAGGTACAGAGCCCTGAAGGTCATTCATCTAGTGCTACACAGCCAGCTGTTAATGTACTGGTAGATGGCTTCTGAATCTCCCAAACACTTTAGATTAATGGCCAAGGACCACTGGATCCAATGTCTCTATCAAACACTACACTGATTCTCCCCAGGACACAACACAGTGTTCAGTTCATGTGAACTGCGTATAGCCCAGTCAGAAATGCAGTCATGAACAGAGCTCCCGCATGGCAGAAGATGCCTACAGCACTACAGTACCCACAAATCCTTCTCATCAGTTTCCCAACTTACGGTACAGGTTGTACCTAAATTCAGTGTTCATTAAGCTGGGAGGGATCAGTATGAAGTAGTTCTGACTGAATTCCTAGTTTACTAATTTACTGATTGTTAAAGCAACCACCACTGGCTACTTTAACCGTTAAATGTAACCCTTCTTGCCCTTGTCAATCCAAAAATAGTTTTTAAGTCACTAGTAAATAGCCTTCAAACTTCAATAGCATTGTTATTTCAGAATGCTACACCTGGGATATTTTAATGCATTAGATATCCACCATTCAGTGCTGCATGCTTCAAGTTAGAGGGCTAGTAACCAGAGGCCAAGATAATCTACCCAGAGTTACAAGTTTGAACACTTTCTAGGAATTTTAATTTACGTATCTCACGAATCTCAGAATTTTTTGAGGATGTAACTAGAGTGGATGGGGAGAACCAGTGGATGTGGTATATTTGGATTTTCAAAAGGCTTTTGATAAGGTCCCACACAGGAGATTAGTGTGCAAACTTAAAGCACACAGCACTGGGGGTATGGTATTCATGTGGATAGAGAATTGGTTGGCAGACAGGAAGCAAAGAGTGGGAATAAACGGGACCTTTTCAGAATGGCAGGCAGTGACTAGTGGGGTACCGCAAGGCTCAGTGCTGGGACCCCAGTTGCTTACAATATATATTAATGACTTAGATGAGGGAATTAAATGCAGCATCTCCAAGTTTGCGGATGACACGAAGCTGGGCGGCAGCGTTAGCTGTGAGGAGGATGCAGGGTGACTTGGATAGGTTAGGTGAGTGGGCAAATTCATGGCAGATGCAATTTAATGTGGATAAATGTGAGGTTATCTACTTTGGTGGCAAAACTAGGAAAACAGATTATTATCTGAGTGGTGGCTGATTAGGAAAAGGGGAGGTGCAACGAGACCTGGGTGTCATTGTACACCAGTCATTGAAATTGGGCATGCAGGTACAGCAGGTGGTGAAAAGGGCGAATGGTATGCTGGCATTCATAGCAAGAGGATTTGAGTACACGAGCAGGGTGGTACTACTACAGTTGTACAAGGCCTTGGTGAGACCACACCTGGAGCATTGTGTGCAGTTTTGGTCCCCTAATCTGAGGAAAGACATTCTTGCCATACAGGGAGTACAAAGAAGGTTCACCAGATTGATTCCTGGGATGGCAGGACTTTCATACGATGAAAGACTGGATCGACTAGGTTTATACTCGCCGGAGTTTAGAAGATTGAGGGGGGGGATCTTATTGAAACGTATAAAATCCTAAAGGGATTGGACAGGCTAGATGCAGGAAGATCGTTCCCGATGTTGGAAGTCCAGAACAAGGGATCATAGTTTAAGGATAATGGGGAAACCTTTTAGGACCGAGACGAGGAAAAACTTCTTTCACACAGAGAGTGGTGAATCTGTGCAATTCTCTGCCACAGGAAACAGTTGAGGCCAGTTCATTGGCTATATTTAAGAGGGAGTTAGATATGGCCCTTGTGGCTAAAGGGATCGGGGGTATGGAGAGAAGGCAGGTACAGGGTTCTGAGTTGGATGATCAGCCATGATCATACAGAATGGTGGTGGAGGCTCGAAGGGCCGAATGGCCTACTCCTGCACCTATTTTCTATGTTTCTATGTATAAGTGACCCCGCGTAATTGTGTGTGGGGGGGGAGTGGTGGTGAAGAGGATGGTCACCTGTAATTAAATCAAATTGCAATATAAACTACTTTCAATTACCAGAAGTGTTATCAAAACCCATCTAGTTCACTAGTATTCTTCAGCAAAGGAAATCTGTTGCCCTTACATAGGTGGGCCTGTGTGGGACTCTGATCTTGGAAATGACCTGACATGCCAACCAGTCCATAAGCAATTAAAAAGATAAGTTCTGCTCTAGTGAAGTACCGTTTGTACAATAAGTGATAAACCATATACACACATTTCCGAACATCTAAACATGGAAGTAGTTACATTCCTGTCCTGACAGATGAGAACTTTTCTCAGAATAGTTCCTGCCATTGTTCAACATGAATGCAGGTTACAGCTATACAACCGTAATATAGTAACCATATATTAAAACTAGATATAGAGATTGGAAATGATGTACTACAATCTGAATGCAGGTAGTGTACCGGTTAGCATAACACTTTACAGAGTCAGCAATCAGGGTTAAATTCCCTCTGCTGTCTATAATAAGTGTGTATTGAGCATCCACTGAGCGCAGGAAAATGGGACTATCTCAGGAAAGCATGGACCTTTAGGGCCAAAGGAACTTCTTCAACCAGAGGGAAGTGAATCCATGGAATTCACTGCCACAGACGGCTGTGGAGGCCAAATCACTGGGTATACGGAAGTTATAGTTTCTTGATTAGTCGGGTGTCAAATGTTACGAAGAAGGCAGAAGAATGGGCCTGAAGGGGAAACTAAATCAGCTATGATTAAATGGCAGGACACACTCAATGGACCGAATAGCCCAATTCTAATAGTCTCATCTGTAGAGATTTGCTGATTTTTTTTTTTTTTATTAAGTGCAATCATGAACAATAGCCAGATCAGAAATGCTGATCAAGTCAACTAGTTTCCAAAGAGAACTCTGACAGGCCAATCAGATGGTTCACTGCTGCTCAGCGATAGAACACAAAACAGGCACAAGGGTTGCTAGTCCCTGTACCCCAGAAACACACAAGTCGTGCGGCGGAGGTATGAGCTTTGCATGACCTGATCTGAAAACATCTGAAAGTCATTTAATACAAGAGGGCTTTGTCCTCCAATTATAGAGGATCTCACTAAGATTATATTCAGAATACTGTGCATGGGTCTTGTTTACAACAAGACAATCATACTATAGAACGAGAGAACAGCAATCATTCACTGGATTCACCTCTGGGATTTGATGATGATGATGAATGGGAGAGAATGACAACTGACTGGGCTAGTATCTCTAGGGGTTCAGAACAATAGAAGAGAGGTGAGGTACAAAAATCAAAGAATGAGAGGGAGATCTTATGGAATCACACAAAATTCGAAAGGGGTTTGTTAGGAAAGATATAGGGATAATGTTTGCCTGGCTCAGGTGTCTGGAACCAGAATTACCAGTCTCAAAAGTAAGGGTTCAGCCAGAGATGATATATTTCTTAACACAGAACCCAGCGAATCTCTGCAGTTCGCGGCAGAGATCTGTGGAGGCTCAGCTACTGAATATATTCAAGAGCAAGACCAGTAAAATTCTGAAGATTAAGGGAATAAGTAGTTAAGGGGAAGTGCAAGAAAGAGGGGCCAAATGACCTCCTTCTTCAGCTAGTTCTCATTAAAAATTCTGTGGCATCACAAGGGAAGTCAGACATCACAAAATATCCAGCCTCTGAATGGATCATGTAGCCACAGCAGTTTTGTGAATAGGCCAGCTCTGTTTATTTAGCAATACAGCACAAAATCGACCCTTCTGGCCCTTCAAGCTGCACCGCCAGCAACCCCTGATTTGAATCCCAGCCGAATCACAGGAGAATTTACAATGAACAATTAACCCTCTAAATGGGAATGTGAGAGGAAATCAGACCACCCTGAGGAAACCCACACATCTCAAGGGGAGGACGTACAAACTCCTTACAGACAGCGGCAGAACTGAACTCCAAACTCAAGCACCCCGAGCTGAAACAGCGTCATTACCCCCTTGCTTATGAAAGCAGAGAAACATGTTATCTTATTTCACTGTACTTCCACAGTTCATCAGCAAATTTGGTTATTCAGGCTTGTTGACACAAGTTCAAAATCATTAATATATATTAAAAGAACAGAAGTTGTTCCACTGATTGCTCCGAATTTTCTAGAATAGCAACCATTCTGATAAACATTGTGGGCATACTACAGTCGCACCAGAATGTGTAGTGACACTCCCAGGCTGTTCCGAGCACATCCTTGAGTGTGTTAGTTGTTAACACTGATAACACATTTTACTGTACGTTTTGATGTACAAGCAATAAATCAATCTGAATCACTATATCCTGTTGTTTAACCTATTTTCTAAGCTACCTCTGTCATTGATTCCATGGACTTCAACTCCTGATGCACGGTCCATGGTCTACCAAACACCCGAGTGCAGTGTGCTTACAGCAATTTTATTTTCAGAATTCACAAGACTAGCTTATGGTAAATAAGGAGTGTTTTACTTTATTTTAAAGATAACGATTACATCAAAACACACAAATAAAATGCATCAAACAACAGGAATTCTGCAGATGCTGGAAATTCAAGCAACATACATCAAAGTTGCTGGTGAACGCAGCAGGCCAAGCAGCATCTATAGGAAGAGGCGCAGTCGACGTTTCAGGCCGAGAGCCTTCGTCAGGACTAACTGAAGGAAGAGTGAGTAAGGGATTTGAAAGCTGGAGGGGGAGGGGGAGATGCAAAAAAAAATTTTTTTTTTGCATCTCCCCCTCCAGCTTTCAAATCCCTTACTCACTCTTCCTTCAGTTAGTCCTGACGAAGGCTCTCGGCCTGAAACGTCGACTGCGCCTCTTCCTATAGATGCTGCTTGGCCTGCTGCGTTCACCAGCAACTTTGATGTATGTTGCAATAAAATGCATCAATTACGTTAAATAAAGTCAGCAAGAATTGTGCTGGGGGCAGCCCGCAATTGTAGCCGCACTTCTGGCGGCAATGTAGCATGCTCACAACTTACTAATCCTAACCATACATCGCTGGAATTTGAAAGGAAACTGGAGCACCTGGAGGAAAGTCACATGGTCACGGAGAAAACATACAAACTCCTTACTGACAGTGGCAAGAATTCAACCCCAATCCTACACCTGGCACTGTAAAACTGTTATGCCAATTGCTGCACTACCATGCTGCCAGAAACCTAGAAGTACTTTTATTTTATGTACAGCAGGTCTGAAGTACTGGATATAATCAAATCAGGGTCGATTTGTTATTGGCAATGGTCACCACTGAGAAAAACTTGATTGCACCAACCACAGATATGGCAGCAGGATAAATAATTAGCAGACAGTAACAATTCACCTTCCTACTTCTCAAAGCTGTTCTAGAATCCACAAGTGGTTAGTGTAATGGAAAGTTCTCCAGTCAGTTCTCCAGTACACAGATTCAACTATTTAGGCTAAAGCAGTGCATGACTTGCTCATAATCCACCAACAGCACAGTATGGCTGCAATGCTTACTGTCCACAGGCATAATGCAACAACTAAAAGTAATCAGTTGCAGGGTTTTGGCCTGAAACATCAACCATTCCTTTCCTTCCACAGATGCTACTTGACTTAAGGAGTTCTTCCAGCACAGTTTTTGTGGCTCCAGGTTCCAGCATCTGCAGTCTTGTGTCCCCACCACACCATGCAAATTTATTGCTGCATAAAATCTTGGAAATCTATGCAAAAAAAAATCACCCATAAAGGACAACAGCAATTCATGGCAGTATTTCACCTTCTTCTCAAGGGACAATTAATGACTTCCAAGAAACTTGCAAGATCTCATAAGAAACCTACAACTGATTGCTCTTTTATCCCAAAACCCTAACCCTTCAAATTCTCCTTAGTCTAATGACCACTACTGAGAATGCATGAATCAACAGAAAACAACTCAGATTTTGCACTTGACCCTGAACCAAGGGCATGAAATCTTAACAAGGACCAGGGAGGAAGAAAACAAATGTCATTCCACTGTTTAAATAAAGGATAAAGGCAAAAGGTGGGTAACTACAAGGTAAATATGAGAAAATCTGCAGATGCTGAAAATCCAAGCAACACTACAGGCCAGTTAGTTTATTGCCTGTAGTGGGGAAAATGCTTGAAGCTATCATTAAGGAAGAAGTATAGGTGTGGATTCATGAAAGGCAGGTTCTGTTTGACAAGCTTACTGGAGTTTGTTTGTTCGTTTTTTTTTGAGGATATGAGCACAGTGGATAGAAGGGAAAAGGTCCATTTTGTACACTAGGATTTCCAGAAGGTGTTTGATAAGGTGCTGCATAAAAAGACAACCATAGTAAGGATGCGTGGGTTGGGGTAATGTAATAACATGGATAGAGGATTGATTAACCAACTGAAGGCACAGAGTTGGGATAACTGGATACTTCTGTTGGCATTCAGTGCTGAGCACACAATAGTTTATGATATACATTAATGATCTGGAAGTGGAGACTGAGTTTGTTGATGACAAATGGAGTGGAAAAGCAAACTGTGCAGAGGATGTGGACAGTCTGCAGAGAGACAGATAGATTAAGTGAGTGGGCAAGTGTCTGACACATGGGGTACAACACTGGTAAATGGAAGGTCATTCACCTTGGAAGCAAAAATAGATTAGATTATTTAAATAGTGAAAGGTTGCAGCTTACTACTGTGCAGAATGACTTGAGTGTGCTTGTGCATGAATTGCAAAAAGCTGGTTTACACATGCAACAGGTTATCAAGAAAGCAAATATAATGCTTGCCTTAATTGCTAGAGGAATTGAATTTAAGAGCAGAGGGGTTTATGCTGCAACAGATGGGTTAATGGTGAGGCTACATCTGGAGTACTGTATGCAGCTCTGATCTCCTAGACATACTAGCTTTGGGGACTGTGCATAGGAGTTTCACCAGTTTGATTTTGGAGATGAGGGTATGAGCCCAAGAGGACAGATTGAGTCATCTGGTGCTATACTCATTGGAATTCAGAAGAATGAGAGGGGATCTTATAGAAACATAAAATTATGAAAGGGATAGAGAAGATAGAGGCAAGAAAGTTGTTTCCTCTGATGGGTGAACTTAGAACTAGGAGACATAGCATCATGATTTGGGGGCGAATAGATTAAGGACAGGGATTTTTCCCAGAAAGTAATGCATCTGTGGGATTCTCTGCCCAGAGCAACAGTAGATGCTACCTCATTAAATATATTTAAGACATAAATATATTACATATATTTAAAATTTTTGCTTAGAAATTGAACTAAGGATTGGGGGAAAGAGCAGGTAGGTGGTGCCGAACTCATGGTCAGATCGGCCATGGTCTTACTGAATGGCATAGGAGGCTCAGCAGACCAGATGGCCAACTCCTGCTCCTGTTCCTTATGTTACTTACTCTCGTGAATCTATAAATGAGGGGGGGGGGGGGGGGAGGTTAGGCTGCATGCCAGAACTAAATTCTGAAAGAACCGAAGGTTTAAAGTAAGAAACTGCTGGAAAAACACACACCTGACAAGTTCTGATGGATGAAATGTTTTGTGCCTTCATGCACTGACCTGCATTCTATCTGCAACTTTTATTTTTACCTCAACTTCCATAATTTAATTTTCATTTTAATAAGGAATTAATAAAGGAAATAAAATTAGTGGAAGTCACATTCCAACAAAAACTAAGAGATATGGTAACTTTGCTGCCAAGCATAGTTGTTTAAAATTTGCATGTAGTACCCATGGGAAATGCCACAACAGATTCTGACAATGGGATAATGACGATTTAAAGAAAGATATAGTATTTTTAAAAATAGGCAAGCACATTACTGGTTAAAAGAATCTGAAGGAAGTCATATTTTCTTTCATGAATGTAACTGGTAATATGAGCATTTAAAGCCCATTCTCAACTACCCTGAACTGAAGAGCCAGTAACAGTCAAATTCATTTGATGGATCCAAAGTCAAAACATACCAGGCCAGATTTCCTTTCTTTAATGAGCTAGGTAGCATCTTAAATAGCAATTCAGTAATTTTGAGCTTACTATTAGAAAGACAGGATTTTCTTTTCCATTCCAGTTTCAATTTATTACTCAACTTGAAATGCCCCATTTACCAGAGTCAGATTAAAACTCACGTGCCTCACTCACCTGGCTGCATTACTGAACCACTCCATCAACACACAATACAAAATGATTGGACAGTCCCAGCAGAATTATGGACATAATCTGGAGCAACATTTAAGCACTTTGATTTCAATCTGGTAAATCATTATATTCACCTGGCTACCCTAAAGGTCAGGTTGAAAAAGTACAAAGATCCTCCCTCAAGTACAGGAGATGTTTTAAAGATGGAAAAAGCTCCTAGCCAATAAGGACGTTAAAAAAAAGGACAAACATTCAAGTCAAGTTCCACAAAATCTTAGTTAACACGCAAACCTTACCCGTTTTTGCTCACTCTCTTCTTCCCTTTCTTCAGTTGTCTTCCCACTTTTAGCTATCTTCGTTCGCGAGTGCTTGATGGTGGTTTTTATAGCTGGCCGGCAAACGTAATTTTCCAGGCTTTTTGGGGGTTTCTTAGTTCTCTTAGGCTGCAACCCAATCTTCAGCTTTAGGCTGCCCTCCGTAAAGTTTGTCTCCTTGACTGAGAACTGCTGCTGGTCTGAGTTTGTTGGGTCAAGTTCTTGTCTGGAGTCAATTACTTTGCCCTCTTCCTGCTTCCAGTTTGTACCATCTTCCTCCTCCAAGGCTGTCCCATCCAACTCTTCTTCTCTCCTGCCAACTACTTTATTGTAACAACTTGTTGGGGTATTCTTTGCAGGGCTTCCCTCTGTATCAATGCCCAAAGACTGGTTCATAGACCCTAATAACACATTTCTTTGTTCCATTCTGCAACTTCCCCCAATCCTTACCAAGCACTGGCAAGGATGGTTAGAAACAGGCACCTGTGCGTTCAGAGGGCTACTTTCTGTAGCAGGCACTGACACTACACAAGCCACCTGGTTATTGCTTCCACGTGAAATGCAGCATCGCTGTCACTGTGGAGAAAAAAAAAGAAAAAATAAATAATCAGCATTATCTATGATTCACTCACGCTTTGAATATTCCCCAGCAAAAGTGACAGAAAAGGGCCATTAACATCATGAAGGATGACATCCACCCTGCTCATGAACCTTTGGTCCCACTCCCTTCAGGGAGGAGGCTACGTAGCATCCGTGCCAGGACCACCAAAATCAAAAACGGTTATTTTCTCCACCCATCCACACAACCACTACTATCATTTCCTGTCAGTTACCTTAGGCACAGACACTCCTGTGTCTAGCACCACTTACAGACGTGCAATCAATGTATATTAGGTATTTTGTTTTTTTTTATAAAATTCTAGGTCAGATACCCCTTATTTGAACTTCCAAAATCCAATTGTTTTTTGAGCATTGTCATGATGTTACAAATGGAAAATTAACACACAATGGGAAGGTTCCTAGGCAATGTGCAGGTCTCTGCAGCTCTATGAAGTGACCTCGTATTTGTAATGAACACAAAGAAATGATTTTTTTTTTAAAACTGCATAGAGCAAAAAATGAAGACCTCGGTCATGTTTCTTCAGTGTCAAAGTGAACATATGCCACTTAATGGTATGTTGATCATGAAACAAGCAAAGATCTAGCTCGATGAACTGAAAATTGAAGGCAATTGGATATATTCAGTGGGCTGGTTGCAGAAACTTAAGAAACAGCATGGCAATAAATTTTTAAAACATCCACTGATCACAAAAATCTAGCACCAGAACAGGTCTACAACACTAATTGTTTTTGTACCTTACATAAAACCTAAAAACAGTAAATACAAATACAGTGTACTGAAACTTGGTAATCAAAACATGGCATCATAGGTGGAGACTGAAAGCCTGCTGTTGTTTGTTGTTGTTAACAGCTGATTTGGGCATTCTCCCAACACTGCTGTGCTGCTTTTGTTACCCTGCATGCATTATATTTTCATTATACTAATAGTATGTAATAATTTTTACTGTTATTTACATATCAAAGTACATTTATTATTGAAGTATGTATACTTAATACAACTGAGATTAGCCTTCTTACAGGCAGCTGCACAAAGAACCCCAATACAGCCCATTAAAAGAAAAGACCAACAAACACCCAACATGCACAGAGATACATGCAAACAATTAAAGCAAGCAAGTAGCATTCAGAAGTTCACACTGTGAAAGTTGCAGGCCACAGCCACAGTTCAGTGCAAAGATGAGCAAACCTCGCGGAGTTACAGGTTGAAGTGCAGCACGGAGCAGAGTAACCTCTCGAAGCAGCGAATTGATCTGACCCATGCCTCTCCTCTGGCACCCTGTCCTTTTCAATCTGGCCTGGTGCTTGAATCATCTAGACCTGGACCTTGCCGCTTCAATACAGTCTCAGGCTGATGCCCGACCACCTCAATTCTGCCCTTACCCAAATTTTCACATACATGCGATGAAAAAGTGCAAGACAGACACTGCTTACTGGTAGTACAGAAATTAATAGTCGGCCTGGGATTGCCATCATTTCCATCTCATTATATATTCCAAAATGCAAAAAAATCCAAAATCCAAAACACTTCCAGCCCCAAGTATTTCAGATAAGGCAGTACTTAACCTGTATTGTGTTCTTTTTCGTACTTATTTTGGTGCTGCATCGGATCCATAGTAACAATTATTTCACTCTCTTTTACACTTGTATACTGGAAATGACATTAAACAATCTTGAATAAGAGCAGCTAAGAGACAAATGGGTCAGAAGACTGAAGCATAGCTTTTTATTTAGTGAAAACTTTTGAGAGCCATATGAAGATCTTTTTTTTAAAACTGCAATATTTACTTCAATGCCATTGCGGCCTGAGAATGGGAATGACTGCACTTGACATCAATGTCAAACCAATAAACTTGGTGTGAGGCTCTTAAAAGCATGACGTTGAAATACTCCCATCATCTGTTATCGCTGACAGTACACTCTCCCTCAACACAATCCAAATATGGACAGAGTTTCCAGGGTTATTTTATGAAACAAGTCCCAGATTTAGTAGATACATGCCATAAAAAGTCATTAAAAGGTGCAGGACAATTTGTTAGAAAAGGCCAGTTCCTAGTGTTACCGCATGAAATTTACAAGGAGTTACAGATGTTTCATAACTGTTTTCATTACTTAGGTCAGTAGCTCCATTTCTCAGCATTTACCTGCTCAGAATTTTTCAAATTTACAACAAAAGACACCAATACTCAGTTAATTGTATTCATACTAGTTAAAAATAGAGTCATTTGAGTTCCCACTCTCTTGAAGCCTTGGAGACTGCTGCTCAAATTCTAGGAATATTTTAAAATGTGATGCGATTTCTGCCTTCACCTTTTCAGACAGCAAGCTCCTACCTCCATTCTTTTGGACAATTTTGTTTCCTTGCCCAAATGCTTTCAGCACTGACCTTATACCTATATCTCACAGTTATCTACCAATCTAGCAAAGGATGCATGTACTAACCCTCCCCCCTCCCCACCCTGTCCAGGATAACAAATTATTCCAACCCCACCCCCCAAGTTAAATCCCCACCATATTTCTTCTGTGCTCAATGGAACAAACAAAATAGTATCTCAATCATTCTCCAGCACAGAAATCACCCTTAGATGCACCACAGTAGAATTTGAATACATGTTACATTTCCATCTAGAGTGCATCCCTAAAAAATGAAAATGGACATCATTGGTGAGGTTTACCAAAATCCTGGCATTGCAATTGTGAAAGAATTCTAGCAATGAAATGCAAGGAGGGCCAGAGATCTATCCAAAAAATTCCTGATATCAGCATATTTAGACAAGTAGATATATTCCAATCAGAAACTGATTGGAAAGCTGAGCCTACTGGGCCTGAACACCTCCCTCTGCAGCTGGATCCCAGACTTGCTGACAGGGAGACCTCAGTCAGTCCGGATTGGAAGTAGCATCTCCAACACCATCACACTGAGCACAGGGGCCCCACAGGGCTGTGTGCTCAGTCCACTGCTGTTCACTCTGCTGACCCACGACTGTGCTGTAACACACAGCTCACATCACATCATCAAGTTCACCGATGACACGACTGTGGTGGGTCTCATCAGCAAGAACGATGAGTCAGCGTACAGAGAGGAGGTGCAGCAGCCACCAACCTGTCTCTGAATGTGAACAAAACAAAAGAGATGGTTGTTGACTTCAGGAGGACACGGAGCGACCACTCTCCGCTGAATATCGACGACTCCTCCATAGGAATTGTTAAGAGCACCAAATTTCTTGGTGTTCACCTGGTGGAGAATCTCACCCGGTCCCTCAACACCAGCTCCATAGCAAAGAAAGCCCAGCAGCATCTCTACTTTCTGCAAAGGCTGAGAAAAGACAATCTCCCACCCCCCATCCTCACCACATTCAACAGAGGTTGTATTGAGAGCATCCGGAGCAGCTATATCACTGCCTGGTTCAGAAATTGCACCATCTCGGATCTCAAGACCCTGCAGCAGATAGCGAGGTCGGCTGAGAAGATCATCGGGGTCTCTCTTCCCGCCATTACAGACTACTACACCACACGCTGCATCCGTAAAGCAAACAGCATTATGAAAGACCCCCACGCACCCCTCATATAAACTCTTCTCCCTTCTGCATCTGGCGAAAGGCACCGAAGCATTCGGGTTCCCATGACCAGACTATGTAACAGTTTCTTCCCCTAAGCCATCAGACTCCTCAATACCCAGAGCCTGGACTGACACCAACCTACTGCCTTCTACTGTGCCTATTGTCTTGTTTATTATTTATTGTAACGCCTGCACTGTTTTGTACACTTTATGCAGTCCTGGGTAGGCCTGTAAGTCTAGTGTAGTTTTTGTATTGTTTTATGTAGCACCATGGTCCTGAAAAACGTCGTCTCGTTTTTACTGTGTACTGTACCAGCAGTTATGGTCGAAATGACAATAAAAAGTGACTTGACAGCAAATCAAATTCACAAATCTTCATGTTCTAGCTTCTTGTCAACTCAAAGAACAGCTCCTACACCAAAGTGGGGGGGTTGTGTGTGAGAGTGAGAGTTTGTTTCAAGACCCCATGGAAGATCATTATTTGATCTGCTCATAACCAAAAGAATGTAAATCATTAATTTTCAGTAACACAAGAGATGCTGAAGATCCTGGAAATCCAAAGCAACACACACAAAATGCTGGAGGAACTCAGAAGGTCAGGCAGCATCTATGGAGAGGAATAAATAGTTGATGTTTTGGGCAAAGACCCTTCATCAGGACTTTCATGTCTATTTCCATTGTTTTCCAAATACCCAATTAAACTAATCAAATATTTCTTTTGGATTGCTTATTATTTTTTAAGAAAAATACCATTCAGAAAAAAAAACATACCATCCTTCTTCAACACTTTATCTTTCCCACCCACCACCTTCAGCTTCTCACCTCCCCCCCCCCCACCTTCTTATACTGGCTTCTTCCCCACCCCCTTCCAGTCTAAATGAAAGATCTCAGCCTGAAATGTCAACTCTTTATTCCTTTCTATAGATGCTGCCTGCTCTGCTGAGTTTCTCCAGCACTCTGTGCACCTTTCTCTGGTTTTCTAGCATCTGCAGAATAAAAACATAGAACACAGAAACATAGAAAACCTTCAGCACAATACAGGCCGTTCGGCCCACAAAGCTGTACTGAACATGTCCTTACCTTAGAAATTACCTAGGGTTACCCATAGCCCTCTATTTTCCCGAGCTCCATGTACCTGTCTAGGAGTCTCTTAAAAAACCCTATCGTATCCGCCTCCACCACCGTCGCCTGCAGCCCATTCCACACACTCACCACTCTATGCGTAAAAAAAACTTACCCCTGATATCTCCTCTGAACCTACTTCCAAGCACCTTAAAACTGTGCCCTCTCAAGCTAGCCATTTCAGCCCTGGGAAAAAGCTTCTGACTATCCACACAATCAATGTCTCTCATCATCTTATACACCTTTATCAGGTCACCCTCATCCTCTGCCACTCCAAGGAAAAAAGGCCGAGTTCACTCAACCTATTTTCATAAGGCATGCTCCCCAATCCAGGCAACATCCTTGTAAATCTCCTCAGCACCCTTTCTATGGTTTCCACACCCTTCCTATAGTGAAGCAACCAGAAATGAGCACAGTACTCTTAAGTGGGGTCTGACCAGGATCCTATATAGCTGTAACATTACCTCTCAGCTCCTAAACCCAATCCCACGATTGATGAAGGCTAATGCACCGTACACTTTCTTAACCACAGAATCAACCTGTGCAGCAGCTTTGAGTGTCCTATGGATTTGGACCCCAAGATCCCTCTGATCCTCCACACTGCCTAGAGTCTTGCCATTAATGCTATATTCTGCCATCATATTTGACCTACCAAAATGAACCACCTCACACTTAACTGGGTTGAACGCCATCTGCCACTTCTCAGCCCAGATTTGCATCCTATCAATGTCCCGCTGTAACCTCTGACAGCCCTCCAAACTTTGCACAACACCCCCCAACCTTTGTGTCATCAGGAAATTTACTAACCCATCCATCCACTTCCTCATCCAGGTCATTTATTAAAATCACGAAGAGAAGGGATCCCAGAACAGATCCCCGAGGCACACTGCTGGTCACCGGCTTCCGTGCAGAATATGACCTATCTACAACCACTCTTTCCCTTCTGTGGACAAGCCAGTTCTAGATCCACAGAGCAATGTCCTCTTGGATCCCATGCCTCCTTACTTTCTCAATAAGCCTGCTATGGGGTACCTTATCAAATGCCTTGCTGAAATCCATATACACTACATCTACTGCTCTATCTTCATTAATGTGTTTAGTCACATCCTCAAAAAAATTCAATCAGGCTTGTAAAGCCATGCTGACTATTCCAAATCATATTTTGCCTCTAAATGTTCATAAATACTGCTTCTCAGGATCTTCTCCATCAGCTTACCAACCACTGAAGTAAGACTCACTGGTCTACAATTTCCTGGTCTATCTTTACTCCCTTTCTTGAATAATGGAACAACATCCGCAACCCTCCAATCCTCAGGAACCTCTCCCATCCCCACTGATGATGCAAAGATCATTGCCAGAGGCTCTGCAATCTCCTCCCTTGCCTCCCACAGTAGCCTGGGGTACATCTCGTCCTGTTTTATTGCACTTTCCCCACATAGGAACCAGTCAATTGGTTCTAAATTAAATTATTTTATGGGTATAATAGAATAGTGGTTACTTGACTGGACTATAAGCCAGATATCCAAATGATTAATTCACAGTTCGAATCCCACCAAGACAGCTTACAAACAAATTCAGTATTAACAAAATCTGGAATTGAAACTAGCCTCTATAACACTAACTGTTAAACTACTGAAGTGCTGAAATAAGAAAGCCACCTGGCTCACTAATGCTGTCCAGGGAAGGAAGTCTACCTCTTCATTATGCCTGGCCTATATGCAATTCCAAATCTATCTAGGGATAATTGGGAATCAATAATAAATGCTGGTACCCATGAACAAATTTTTAAAAATAAAATCATTATGTATCAGTCTGTAACCTTGGGTGGCTGCAAAAGATCTAAAAAAAATGCTATTTGTATTAAATTCCACAGCTCTATGCCAAATGTTATTTCTTTATCCCAAAGTTAGCTCATCGAGACTTTAAATGTTCATATTCACTTTCCTGTTTGCAATAATTCTTTAAAAGTACAGTGGATTCCTGTTAACTAGGACACACTAGAACCTCTATATTATGGTTCTATTAAACTGCTGTCCCAATTAGCCGAAATTTCATGAAGTTAAAAAGTTATGTAAAAAAAGAGAAAGTACTGTTTAACTGAGTAACAAATTTAAATGAAATACAAAATATATTGGAACACTACTAAAACTACTACAGTACAATAAAATTGTGTACTAGTTCCTAACAAATATTGACAGAGGAGTTCATCCAGTGTTTGCTGCAGTATTCTTTTGATTGACTGTAAATGAACAAAATTAGCACAGGCACCTCGTGCAGTTAACGGACTGCCTTCAAACACAATAGAATCAATGGAAGACTGCACCTAACAAGGTGGACATACAACCATTGTGCAAAAAAAAAACTGCTCAAATATTAAAAGAAAAAAAAATTGAAATATTAAAAAACATGAGATGAAGAGTCCTTGAAAGTGAGTCCATAGGTTATGGGAACAGTTCAGTGATAGGTTGAGTAAAGTTACCTCCTCTAGTTCAAGAGCCTGATGGTTAAGGGGCAGTAACTGTTTCTGAACCTGGTGGCTTCTTCCTGATGGCAGCAGTGAGAAGGGAGCATGGGCTGGATGATGGGGGCGGGGGGGGGGTGGTCCTTGATGATGATGCTGCTTTCCTGCAATAGCACTCCATGTAGATGTGCTCAATGGTGGGGAGCACACAATACTTTTGATGACTGCATCCTCTGAATCTTCATTTTCATTGTTAAATTCAAGATGATTGCCAATACCTTCAATTTCTTCGTAGTTCCCAATTTGAAGTAGCAAAATCATTTCATTTTAACTCCCTGCCGTTTCTAGAGTCTCCAAGCCTCAATGCATGAAACCACACTGAGTAAACAGTTCTGAATTGACTTATTTCTCTTAGTGACAAAAATCGCTGCTTCTTGAACACAAACACAAGCAAATGGTGATATTTAAGAACTGTTCACTCTAAGCACGGTGTCTAAAGGCCACACAAGTGCATGCGTCTGCTATCAGTTAGAAACTGTTCAGCAACAGTCTCCTGTCCTAATTAAGCAGCATACTGCCCCAAATAAACAGATGGAACCCAGGGCATTTTCTTGATTAGTTTTTGTTCTTTGAGTTGTCCCAAATAAGCAGCTACCCCGATTAGCTTGAATCCACTGTATTTCATTGAATACAAAGAGTGTACTGAGATTGCAAAAGGCACGAGATAAATGTAAGATTTTTTTGTTTAAAACCTACCAAAAATAAGCAGGTAAACATAAGCACCCTCTAAGAGCCTCAGAATAAGATAAACATATTGGAAGGGTGGAACACTCAAGAATCATGACAGCAAAGTCACTCAAATGCCAGCAAGAGCAAATTGGCTACCACTGATACTTGCATAATACTTCAGAAAAGGAATCTTAATTGAAAAAAAATCATAATGAGTGCAGATTTTTCTGAATTCTGCACCTTCTGAATATTTCCAGCTGCAAGGGGTATGTTCTTCTGTTCCTTAATTGGCACCATCAAATAAACTTTCCAACGCACTGCTGGCCCAGGTGTAAAGGGCTTCAAAGAATGTTAAGGTCAGTTAAATAAGCCAGCAATGGGGACCATCTCTAAGAGAGGTCCTGATACAAAACTGGGGTTAGTGACTAGATTTTGTGCGCATCAGAATCAGATTTAATATTACTCACACTCGTTAGGAAATTTGTTGTTTTGCAGCAGCAGTACAGTGCCATAGACAATGAAAAACTATAAATTACAAGAAAAAACATACAAATCTGAATAAGTAGCACAAAAAGAGCAAACAAAGAAAATGTGGTAGAGTACATGGGTTCATTGTCCAAGCAGAAATCTGATGATGGAGGGGACGAAGCTGTTCCTAAAATGTTGAGTTGCGTCTTCAGTACCTCCTCCCTGATAGTAGCAAAGAGAAGATGTGTCCCAGATGATGGAGGTCTTTAATGATGAATGCCACCTTGTTGAAGCATTGCCTCAAAATATACCAAGAGCCACATTTTGAAAAATGCTACTTAATTAAGAGACAATGAGAACTGTGCTAAAGGTATTCTGGTAGGTAATGGTACAGCAGCAGACCAGCTGCAGTCTTAAAGCCAGCCTGCCATGATTTGAAGAATTGTATCATGTTATAATGCAATACATTTCCACTCAAGTAAATTGAATGAATAAATAAAATTATGGAGATATTGCTTTCTAGCAACGTAATTGGCTGTCAAAACACTGGCAATCAACCTTCAGCTGGCTAAAAATAAATGTGGCAAGGAAGAGAAAAATGAAAATTTGTTATCAACCCTTAGGCTCTGCCAAAACTGCTAATGTTGCTCTGCACAAGTAGGACTGAGGAGAGCTAAAACATGGAAGTTAGATGACAGAGGGATCACTTCCTCAAGACACAGCATGCTTAATTTTGGATATTTCACAAAGGATCTGACTACTAGAAAGGCTGGAATGTTATCTTTCTCCATCTGTGCTGGTGTTACCACACTAAAACACGATATACAATGACCGCGGGTATTTCCGTTCACTCTGCAGGACAAACGACCTTCTGTTAAACCCAGCTGCAGATTCCACCCTCCTTCTTAAGGAAGCTTCAGGCATCAGACCTTGCTAAATATTTCATATACTTCATATTAAATTATCACCATATTTTACTAACAAATTGAATCCAGTGACCATGCTCCAGCAGGGAAAAATAGCTAGAAATGTGTAGCATATTTAAATATAATCACTAATATGCACCAAAGCCCTCAAGGCTACAAAATGCTGTAGAAAACAGCTTCTTCCTAAACTATTTTAACCCATGACCCAAATTTAATACTAGAAATTTCACATACAAACAGTAACAGACACAGAACAAATGGTGTGATAATAGCTAGATTTATTATAGAAATGTCGGGTTCATTTACTCAGGGGGAAAAAAAAGAGAACTCCTGGTTATTCCTGATAACTTTTACAATCGATCGGAAAGGAGGCCAAGTCTTAGTTTGAAGGTGATGCCTCGAACACTGCTGGGCAGAATCAGCAGAGCACAAGTTTCAAACAAGATTAGAGTTACATAGAAAATAGGTGCAGGAGTAGGCCATTCGGCCCTTCGAGCCTGCACCACCATTTATTATGATCATGGCTGATCATCCAACACAAAACCCTACACCAGCCTTCCCTCCATACCCCCTGATCCCCGTAGCCACAAGGACCATATTTATTGGACAATTTATTGCTCTTTTATTATTTTCACTTTTGTATTTGTCCAGTTTGTTGTCTTTAGCACAATAGTTGGTTCTCCACTCTGTTGTGTGTGGTCTTTTATAGATCCTATTATGGTTCTTGGACTTACTCAGCATGTCTTGGCCACAAGAAAACAAATCTCAGGGGTGATAAATGCTGACATACATGTACTTTGATAATAAATGTACTTTAAGCTTTGAATTCACGACCTTTTGACTGTGAAGTAAAAGTTCTTCATTGAGAACATGCAGGTCAGATTGGCAGGTGAATACAGCTAATGGGTTTAGTCCTCATCATTTGGGGTAGAGATCCACAGGTTTGAACTAATACCATATGAGGCAAGTAAGAATCATGGCTGTAACTGCTCCCATGCAGACAAACATGTTAAAGTGTTTAGAGAGGGCTACATACAAAATATTAGGGCAGATATACAAAAGCACTCAAGATACATTTTAAAAGGGATAAAAGTTTAGACGGGGAGGGGGAGTTTCGGAGTTGCAAGATTTGTCGTTGCCTGTGTGGCCACCAATGGTGAAGAGAAGAAAAAGGTAAACTAAGTTACAGAGTTATTAAATATAGTTCTTCACAACTGAAGATCTGCATTATCTTCATTAAATGGAATGGTTAAACACCATACTAAAAGTTTCACCATCATAAACTATACTTCAGTCTTCGCAGCTGGTTGAATATTTTTTGCTTTATCCAGGGTACTTTATTTTTATTTTATTTAGAGATACAAGAAGGAACAGGCCCCTCCAGCCACGCCACCCAGCAACCCCAGAGTTAACCCTAGCCTATAATCGTGGAACAATTTATAAAGAGCAATTATCATACTAACAAGAAACCAGAGAAAATCTGCAGATGCTGGAAATCCAAACAATAGACAAAATGCTGGAGGATCTCAGCAGGCTAGGAAACATCCATGGAAAAGAGCATAGTCGACATTTCAGGCCGAGACCCTTCATCAGGACCAGTAAGTCTTTGGGCGTTAAGAGGAAACTGGAGCACCTGGAGGAAATACATGTATTCATGGGGAGGGCGTACAAACTCCTTACAAAGAATGGCAGAATTGAACGTTGAACTCCATCGCCCTAAGCTGTAATAGCATTGTACTTACCACTACACTACCGTGACACCCATCACTGTTTTCTCAGGCAATCTGACCAGTACAGCAAACACAATGGAATGATTCTTTACAAACTTACATCATAGAATTTTCAAAATATTTGTCAATCCACCTCATAGTTCATCACTCCAATCTGTTCTCATGACAAAGAACAGAACTGTAATTACTGGTTTATCACCCTTCTGAATTTCATCTCAAAAACTCCTCAATGGTCTATTTCTTCAGTTTAAATTGCCCCCTCTAGAACACAAGCGTTTTTTTTCCCCAAACACAAGATAAAATAAGAAAACCAATCTGCATTGCAATTCAAACAAGTACATACTGGAATTGTGTAAAAAAAAAGTTACCCAAATCATTACAGCATCCTGACTACCCTCACCAACTGGTATGGGAAAAGATTGTGAACACTGCTGAGGGTATCATTGGGGTCTCTCTTCTCCTGAGTTAATTTTCAGGAGTGCTGTCCCACAATCCCTTTGACCCCATTCCATCAGGAGGCACTGCAGCATTAGGGCAAGGACTGTTAGGACGGGGGAAAAGAGTTCTTCCCATAGGCCATAAGACTAGTGAACTCCCTGCCACCACCCAGATCTCACTGCATATAAAGTGCCAGTAGCTTCAGATGATTTATCTTTTAACCTTTGTTGTAAATGCACCTTATTATTTGCTCATTTGTTTGTGGTAATATTACTTTGTGTTGTGTGAGTTGTATGTACTGTGTGGTGTACATTCGTCCGGTGAATGTTGTTTGGTTTCACTGTATACATGTGTATGATTGAAATGACAATAAACTCGAACTTACCTCAAAACTGGAAAGGCAACACAGTGGTTAAGTAATTCAGAGGATGCAACTAATAATCCAGAGGCATCATCGCACATTAGAAACATTAGAAGTTTTTGACAAGAACATGCCATTTGGCCCAAAGATTATCAAATTCCTATTCACATGGTGTGCTGAAATAACTATCGAATTTAGATTTGAAAATCTCTAAAGTACATCTCTCAACTACACGCGGTAGTTTGTTCCATATGTCCACAACTCATTGTGTAAAGAAATGCTTCCTGATGTTAGTCTGAAATCCCCCTTTACCAAGTCTCCACCTATGGCCCAGTAACCTTGATGGATTAATTTAAATAGCACCTGGCATCCACCTTATTTATTACCCTTAATGAATCTGAACACTTTATCATGTCTCATCTACTTAGGCTAACAAGATTTAATTCTTTCAATCTTTCTCATAGCTCATACCCTGCAGATCTGGAACAAGTCTAGTCACCCTTCTATGAACCTCTCTAGTGCCTTCACATCCCTTACACAATATGGAGACCAAAATTGTACACAGTACTCAAGATGTAGACTCACAAGCACATTATACAGCTTAAGGGGAACGCCTCGAGACACGAACTCCACACAGCGCATTATATATCCCAACATTCTATTAGCCTCCGTAATCGCTTCTGTGCATCGTCAAGATGTTGATAGTGACAAGTCTACCAGGATGCCCAAATTCTTCTCATCCAGTGCAATGACTCAAGATTCCCCCCACCATTCTATATTTATATCTACAATTCCTACTCCCTACATGTAATACTTAACATTTACTTGCACCACAGCAAATGGAGAATATAAATTAATAAAATAATCCAAAATTGTACGAAACACTTCCACAGAGGCGACTACAAAATTAATAACTGCTTTATTCAACCTGGCCTCAATACAACTCTGAATCCAACATGTTGGACATACTCAGTCATTCATTGTAATGGCCTTAAAATTCAAATGCTGCACAAAACAAAATCACAATCCGAAAACTAAATGGATCAACTGGCATTGACCCCGATATGAAATTAGAACATGGGTCTCATCTTAGAAACACAGAAAACCTAAAGCACAATACAGGCCCTTTGGCCCACAATGCTGTACCGAACACGTACTTACATTAGAAATTACCTAGGTTTACCCATAGCCTTCCGTTTTTCTAAGTTCCAAATACCCATCCAGGAGCCTCTTAAAGGACCCTACCGTATCAGCCTCCACCACAGTCGCCGGCAGCCCATTCCACGCACTCACCACTCTCTGCGTAAAAAACGTACCCCTGACATCTCCTCTGTACCTACTTCCAAGCACCTTAAAGCTGTGCTCTCTCATGTTAGCCACTTCAGCCCTGGGAAAAAGCCTCTGACAATCCACAAGATCAATGCCTCTCATCATCTTACACACCTCTATCAGGTCACCTCTCATCCTCCGTCGCTCCAAGGAGAAAAGGCCAAGTTCACTCAACCTATTCTCGGAAGGCATGCTCCCCAATCCAGGCAACATCCTTGTAAGTCTCCTCTGCACCCTTTCTATGGTTTCCACATCCTTCCTGTAATGAGGTGACCAGAACTGAGCAGAATAGGGTCTGGCCATGGTCCTATATAGCTGTAACATTACCTCTCGGCTCTTAAACTCAAACTCACAGTTGATGAAGGCCAATACATCATATGCCTTCTTAACCACAGAGTCAACCTGCACAGCAGCTTTGAGTGTTCTATGGACACACATCCCAAGATCCCTCTGATCCTCCACACTGCCAAGAGTCTTACCATTAATACTATATTCTGCCATCATATCTGACCTACCAAAATGAACCACCTCACACGTATCTGGGTTGAACTCCATCTGCCACTTCTCAGCCCAGTTTTGTATTTGATCAATGTCCCGCTGTAACCTCTGACAGCCCTCCACACTTTGCACACCACCCCGCAACCTTTGTGTCATCAGGAAATTTACCAACCCACTTCCTCATCCAAGTCATTTATAAAAATCACGAAGAGAAGGGATCCCCGAGGCACACTGCTGGTCACCGGCTTCCGTGCAGAACATGACCATCTACAACCACTCTTTCCGTTCTGTGGACAAGCCAGTTCTGGATCCACAGAGCAATGTCCTCTTGGATCCCATGCCTCCTTATTTTCTCAATAAGCTTTGCATGGGGTACCTTTTCAAATGCTTTGCTGAAATCCATATATACACTACATCGACTGCTCTTCCTTCAATGTGTTTAGTCACATCCTCAAAATTCAATCAGGCTCATAAGGCACAACCTGCCTTTGACAAAGCCACGCTGACTATTGCTAATCATATTATGCCTCTCCAGATGTTCATAAATCCCGCCTCTCAGGATCTTCTCCATCAACTTACCATCCACTGAAGTAAGACTCACTGGTCTAAAATTTCCTGGGTTATCGCTACTTCCTTTCTTGAATAAGGGAACAACGTCTGCGACCCTAGAATCCTCCGGAACCTCTCCCGTCCCCATTGATCATCACCAGAGTCTCAGCAATCTTCTCTCTCGCCTCCCACAGTAGCCTGGGGTATACCTCATCCGGTCCCGGTGACTTATCCAACTTGATGCTTTCGAAGAGCTCCAGCACACCCTCTTTCTTAATGTCTGTATGCTCAAGCTTTTCAGTCTGCAACAAGTCATCCCTACAACTGCCAAGGTCCTTTTCCACAGTGAATACTGAAGCAAAGTATTCATTAAGTACCTCTGCTATCTCCTCCAGTTCCATACACACTTTTCCACTGTCACACTTGATTGGTCCTATTCTCTCACATCTTATCCTCTTGCTCTTCACATACTTGTAAAATGCCTTGGGGTTTTCCTTAATCCTGTTCACCATGGCCCCTTCTGGCTCTCCTAATTTCATTAAGCTCCTTCCTGTTAGCCTTGTAATCTTCTAGATCTCTATCATTACCTAAGTTTTTTGTAACTTTCATAAGCTTTTCTCTTCTTCTTTACTAGATTTTTCAACAGCCTTTATACACCATGGTTCCTGTACCCTACTATCCTTTCCCTATCTAACTGGGACATACCTACGCATACCACGCAGATATCCCCTGAACATTTGCCACATCTCTGCCGTACATTTCCCTGAGAACAATTGTTCCCAATTTATGCTTCCAAGTTCCTGTCTGATAGCTTCATATTTCCCCTTACTCTAATTAAACACTTTCCTAACTTTTCTGTTCCTATCCCTCTCTAATGCTATGGTAAAGGAGATAGAATTGCGATCACTATCTCCAAAATGCTCTCCCACTGACAGACCACACACCTGACCAGGTTCATTTCCCAATACCAGATCAAGCCTCTCCTCTTGTAGGCTTATCTACATATCGTGTCAGGAAACCTTCCTGCACACACCTAACAAACTCCACCCCATCTAAACCTCTCACTCTAGGAAGATGCCAATACTGGGGAAATTAAAATCTCCCACCACGACAACCCTGTTATTATTGCATCTTTCCAGAATCTTTCTCCCTATATGCTCCCCGATGTCCCTGTTACTATTCAGTGGTCTATACAAAACACTCAGTAGAGTTATTGACCCCTTCCTGTTCCTAACTTCCACCCACACTCAGTAGACAATCCCTCCATGACTTCCTCCTTTTCTGCAGCTGTGACACCATCTCTTATCAGCAGTGCCAGGCCCCACCTCTTTTGCCTTCCTCCCTGTCCTTTCTGAAACATCTAAAGCCTGGCACTCGAAGTAGCCATTCCTGCCCAAGCCATCCAAGTCTCTGTATTGGCCACAACATCACAGCTTCAAGTACTGATCCACGCTCTAAACTCATTGCTTTGTTCATGACACCCCTTGCATTAAAATAGACACATCTCAAACCATCAGTCTGAGTACATCCCTTCTCTATTACCTGCCTATCCTCCCTCTCACATTGTCTACAAGCTTTCTCGATTTGTGAGCCAACTGCCCCTTCCTCCGTCTCTTCATTTTGGTTCCCACCCCCCAGCAGTTCTAGTTTAAACTCTCCCCAATAGCCTTAGCAAACCTCTCCGCCAGATTATTGGTCCTTTTTGTACAGGTCACTCCTGCCCCAATGATCCAGAAATCTGAATCCCTGCCCACTGCTCCAATCCCTCAGCCATGCATTTATTCCCCAGCTCACTCTACAGGTGTCCTCCGCTTTTCCAACGTTTGCTTTACGAAACCTCGCTGTTACGAAAGACCTACATTAGTTGCTTGTTTTCGCTAACAGAAGGCGTTTTCACTGTTACGATAAAATGCAGCACACGCCCTGAGCAGCCAAGCTCCTCCCCCAGAACTGCATTCTAGCCGGCATTGCTTAAACACGTGCCTGTGAGCAGCCGTTAGCAAGATGAATTCTAAGGTATCAGAAAAGCCTAAAAGAGCTCGTAAGGGTGTTACACTTAGTGTAAAACTAGACATATAATTAAGCGTTTCGATCGTGGTGAACAAAGTAAGGACAAAGTAAGTTTGGCTTGTGGAAGTTAACGAAGATCATGTTGAAGAAGTTTTGGTATCCCATGACCAAGAACTGATAGATGAAGAGCTGATGCAATTGGAAGAGGAAAAGATAACAATCAAAATCGAATGCAGTAGCGAACGGACCGAAAGTGAAGTCGTCCAGGAACTGAACGTGAAGCAACTGCATGAGATTTTCGCTGCAATGGTTGCAGAAAAGTACAACTTTAATTTTGAAAGGGTATGTACGTTTAGGGCACATTTGCAAGGTGGTTTGGGTGCTTACAAAGAACTGTATGATAGAAAAATGCGCGAGGCTAAGCAGTCAAGCATACTGTCGTTTTTCAAGCCTTCCACATCAGCCAGAGCAGATGACAAACCTCGACCTTCGACATCGAGGCAGGCAGGTATAGAAGAAGATGACCTGCCTGCCCTGATGGAAACAGACAACAATTAGATGACACCCCAGTGTTCCACCACCCCAACCCCCGGGCCACGGACCAATACATTGCCGCGGAGAATGCAGCGGTAGCCAGGATGCACCCAACACATCTTTAAGAAAAAGCCGAAATAAACAAGCTAATTAATTAGGTGCCACCCAGCACGTAAATGTTGGCCCAGATCAGAGGTGATTCGCCCTGGAAATTAGGGACTACTGCACCACCCCAACCTCCAACGACCCACCATCAACAGCTGTCTTCCCAATTCCAGTAAGTGATACTACACTGTACATACATTATTTCTACTTTATATAGGCTGTGTAGTTTTATGTGTTATCTGGTATGACTTGGCAGCTTCATAGGCTAAAGGTTACTGGAGAGAGTGTTTCTGCCGAGAGCGCTTGTGCCATGTTTCTGCCGAGAGTGCTTGCGTGAGATTTTCACTACGGAGAACAGTGCAGCAATGATTGTAGAACAATATTTCTATTTAATATGATAAATACACAACCTATATCATTCCTACTATTACTATATGTTACTATTATTTTAGGCTTCATGTGTTATTTGGCATGATTTGGTAGGTTATTTTTTGGGTCTGCGAACGCTCACAAATTTTTCCCATATCAATAAATGGTAATTGCTTCTTCACTTCATGACATTCCGGCTTATGAACCGTTTCATAGGAACGCTCTACCTTCAGATGGCGGGGGAAACCTTTCGTGAGGCACAGGCAATAATCCCAAGATTACTACCTTTGAAGGGCCTGCTTCTCTGTCCCTTCGATGCCTGCCATACAAATATCAATCTATCCCCAATGGGAGAACCTCATTAGGGTCAGCTTTGTTCTTCATTGTCATGAAGACAGCTTGGAGCGATGACAGCTCAAGCAACACCTGATGTAAACGACCTTGCAGGGTCATACCTCACAGCAAACACCTCAGACTCCATTACAATCCTTGAGCAGGATATAATGATTCAGAGAGGCACCCAACATCAGCTCCAGCCCCATAAAGTCTAATAGAATCAGCTCAAATAGATGTAAGGAAACCTCTTTTTGCAAGATGCACTACAATATACCAGCATTTCTCACATAATCTAAGATATTTCATATTCAAAGTAAAATCAAACATATCTGTCATCATACACAACCATGAAATTAATCTCATTGCTGTCATTCACAGTAAATACAAAGAAACAAAAACAAAACAGATAAATATCTATCATGAACATAAAATGAAGAGTCCTTGAAAGTGAGTCCATAGTTTATGAGAACAGTTCACTGCTGGGGTGAGTAAAGCTGAGTGAAGCTTTCCCCTCTGGTTGATGGCTGAGGGCAAGAAGAGTGTCACAAGAGATTTCAGACTTGTAGATTATAAAGTAAATCACACTTTAAGAAATTCAAGGGCATTTCTTTCAAGTGCCAAGTATGATGAGAATGCAAAATAAGTTTGCAAAGAATTTGAAGAGAGCATTCGAGTAACAAATTGCAGCAATTTTTAACTTCGTACCAGCTACTCTGAGCCAGCTCCTCTTAAGAGGGGATAACTTAGAAGACTTAGGAAGATTTTTTTTTTAAAAGCCAGAGAGCAGTGAATCTATGGAATGCTCTGCCACAGATTGCAGTAGCAGCCAAATCCATAGGTATATTTAAGGCGGAAGCTGATTGTTTCCTGATCGCTCAGGGCATCAAAGGATATGGCGAAAAGGCAGGTGTATGGGGTTGAGTGGGATCTGGGATACGCTATAATGGAGTGGTGGAGCAGACTTGATGGGCTGAATGGCCTAATTCGGCTCTTATGTTTTATGATCTTATAGGCAGCCTATTATTAATTTGTAAATAGATATATTACTTGCTTTGTTCTTAAGGAACATGAATGGTTTGCTGTTACTTTCAACTGGAGAAGCGTAGGCACCTGTGATCAAGTTGTATTAACATGGGGTAGGAAGACACTGCAACTTCTGCTATTGGTCAGAAATTGGGTCAGCTTTATCCAGCTCGCATAAATACAATTCTCTCTAAACAATGATCATGATTGAATTTACCATGCTAAGATTTACAGCAGGCAAATCTACATCAGGATTCTCTAAACACCCTCTCCTACCATCAAAGCCTCCCCCAGTCAAATGCAACTCAACCCTTCAACCAGAAACTATAAAACCTTCAATCCAGCATCTCATTTTTTTTTAAATGTGGTGTATAGGTGATAGATACTTCCAAGTACAATTTAAAACAATCATACCAGAACATCCCCAATGATAACTATCAACTTCATCAAATACAGCTCATCATTCAATTCCATCACCCCCCCCCCCAAAATCTAATCAATGAGCCCCAAGTCTGTGGCTTTAGGACCTCTTCTATTTCTTCACTTGCAAACCCCTGTCCAGTCAGATTGGCAACATCTCCTCCACCATCTCCATCAGTACACATGCACCACAAAGCTGTGTGCTTAGTCCCCTGCTCTACTTGCTTTACACTTAAGACTGTGTGGCTAAGCACAGCTCCAATCCCATATTTAAGTTTGCTGACAACATCACTGTCAGTGGCTGAATCAAAGGAGGTGACAAATCAGCAAACAGGAGGGAGATTGAAACTCTACGTGGTGTCACAACAACACCTCTTACTCAATGTCAGCAAGATCAAGGAGCTGACTTGAGGAGGAGGAAACTGGCAGTCCATGAGCCAATCCTCGTCAGAGGAAATCAAAGGTGGAGAGGGACAGCAATTTTAAATTCCTCTGTACTATCATTTTAGGGGACTTGTCCCGGGTCCAGCATGCAAATGTAATTACAAAGAAAGCACGGCAGTGCCTCTACTTCCTTGGAAGTTTGCAAAGATTTGACATGACATCTAAAACTTTGACAAATTTCTACAGAGGTGCAGTGGACAGTACAGTATATTGACTGGATGGTATAATAGCCTGGTATGGAAACATCAATGGCCTTGAATTTTAAAAAATATTCCACAAAAAAGTAGTGGATACAGCCCAGTCCATCACAGGTAAAGTCCTGCAATTGTCACAAGAATGCAGCATCCATCTTCAGGGACCCCCGCACCCAGGACATGGTCTCTTTCTGATGCTGCTTTCAAGAAGGTGTTACAAGAGTTTCAAGACTCACCACCAGGATCAGAAACAGTATTACCCATTGCAACAATGAATATCAATCGAGTCAGGTTATATAAAAACAACCAAACATTTATTAAACATGGATAAACAATAAAAAACAAACGAAAACCTTAACCGGAAGTTAACCGCTATGCGGCCGTTCAACAAATCGTCACTCGGTACTGGTTCTTAAAGCGATAAATACGAAAATAGTTCTTAAAGCAGTAAAGTCAAATACAGTTCTTAAAATGGTAAATTCCAAAGTCCAACAGATTTATACATTCAATTGGGAGAGACTTCTCTGGAGAAGGATTTCTTCATAGACGTGACTTTCCTGCTGGTTCTGTCCAAAGGATTTACGATGAAGGAAATAAATGGCTTAACACAACTGACCTTAATTTCTAGAGAGCAAATCCTGCATGAACTACCTTGTTCTTTGGGCAGGAGTTATCTTCGACGCAGGTCGCTACTTCTTCAACGAAGACTCAATAAGGTCGATCCTTTGTTAAACTGCCGAACATTACTGACTTCTCTTAGTCCTTCATATCCTGTACTTCGATAAAGTCTTCACTGTCCAATACTACTGAAAAGGTACATCAACAAATCTGGCAGAAATTGCCAGTCCAGCACTATTGTACTTTGCAATAGAATGTAACACTCCATTATAAAAATGAAACTGCGTCATAAAACAAGTACACAACGGAACGGAGACACTGACGAACGTTCTAGCTGGAAAACGAACTGCGTCACCAGAGGTCTTCCCTTTTATACCCGTGGTGAACATGTCATCACATGACCTCACATCGGCGGGAAAATTACATCAGGTGACTTCCAAAAGACCATTACATCATTCTCACAAGAAAGTCACAAGATCTCCTTGAGGTATGTAACACCATCAACCAGCAGGCTCCTGAACCACAAGGAGATCTTCACTCAACTTCACTTGCCTCATCACTGAAATGTTCCCACAACCTCTGGACTCACTTTCAACATCTCTTCATCTCATGTTCTCGATACTTATTGTTATTTTTTCTCTTTCTTTTTGTGTTTCCACAGTTTATCACCCTTTGCACATTGGTTGTCCACTCTGTTGGTGCAGTCTTTCAATGACTCTATTATGGTTACTGGATTTACAGAGCATGCCTGCAAGACAATCAATCTCAGAGTTGTATATAGAGACATATGTATTTTGATAATAAATTTACTTTGATATTTAAACTACTTCATAAGTGTCTCATGATATCATGAGACACTTATAAAGTAGTTTAAGTATTTTAGGTGTGTAGCCATGCAACTCACTCCCACCCCTACTCCCATGGACATGCACCAGGACCATAGCCCCATATCCCTCCCATCCATGTACCTATACAAAGTTTTCTAAAATATTGAAATCGAGCTCACATGTACTACTTGCACTGGCAGCTTGTTCCACACTCTCATGACCATCTGAGTGAAGTTTTCCTTCTTACTTTTCGCCCTTCATCCTTAGCCCATACCTCTAATTGTCATCCCACTCAACCTTAGTGGAAAAAACCTGCTAGCATTTACCCTGTCTATATCCCTCATGGTTTTGTAAAGGCATCCGTTAGGTCTTGCGAGACCACGGATCTGTGCCTGGAAAGTCTTCACTTTCCAGGGCGCAGGCCTGAGCAAGGTTGTATGGAGGTCCAACATGGCAGTTGCCCATGCTGCAAGTCTCCCCTCTCCATGACACCGATGTTGTCCAAGGGAAGGGCAAGGGCCAATACAGCTTGGCACCAGTGTCGTCGCAGAGCACTGTGTGATTAAGTGCCTTACTCAAGGACACAACACACTGCCTCGGCTGCGGCTCGAACTCACAACCTTCAGATCACTAGGCGAATGGCTTAACCACTTGGCCACGTGGTTTTATGTACCTCTGTTAATTCTCCTCTCAATCTTCTACGTTCTAAGGAATCAAGTCTTAACCTATTCAATCTTTCCTTATAACTCAGGCTCTCCAGACACAGCAAAATATTTCTGTATTCTTTCAACCTTATTTACATCCTTCCTGCAGGTAGGTGACCAAAACTGCACAAAATACTCTAATTAGGCCTCAATGTCTTATACAACTTTAACATAACCTCCCATCTCCTGTACTCAATACAGTATGAAGGCCAAAGTGCCAAAAGTTTTCTTAATCAGAATCAGGTTTATTATCACTGGCATATTTTGTGAAATTTGTTAACTTAGCAGCAGCAGTTCAATGCAATACATAATATGGAAGAAAAAAATTACAGATATGTATATCGAATAGATTAAAAATTGTGCAGAAACAGAAATAATATATTTTTAAAAAGTGAGTTGGTATTCACGGTTTGGCTGCATCGATATAGTGGGACCAGGTTAGATCCTCAGAGATCTCGACACCCAGGAACTTGAAACTGTTCACCCTCTCCACTTCTGATCCCTCTATGAGGATTGGTGTGTGTTCCTTTGTCTTACCCTTCCTGAAGTCAACCATCAACTCTTTCGTCTTACTGACGTTGAGTGCAATCTTGTTGGTGCAACACCACTCCACTAGTTGGTACTTCTCACTCTCTTACCTACATCTGTGATTCTACCAACAATGGTTGTATCATCAACGTTATAGATGGTATTTGAGCTATGCCTAGCCACACAGTCATGGGTATAGAGCACACACCCCTGAGATGCACCAGTATTGATAGTCAGCGAGGAGGAGATTTTATCACCAATCCGGTCAAATTATGGTCTTCCAGTTAGGAAGTCGAAGATCCAATTGCAGCTTTCTTAACGACCCTATCAACTTGTGACACCACTGTTGATAAATTATGGATCTTTGTTCTACCACGTTTCTCAGTACCCAACCATTCACTATGTAAGACCTACCCTGGTTGGTCCTACCAAAGTGTTACACTCTGTATTCGTCTGCTTTAAATTCCATCTGCCATTCAACGCAAACACGAGGAAATCTGCAGATGCTGGAAATTCAAGCAACACACACAAAAAATGCCGGTGAACGCAGCAGGCCAGGCAGCATCTATAGGAAGAGGTACTGTCCACAGCGTTTCGGGCCGAGACCCTTCATCAGGACTGACTGAAAGAAGAGATAGTAAGAGATTTGAAAGTGGGAGGGGGAGGGGGAGATCCGAAATGATAGGAGAAGACAGGAAGGGGAAGGATGGAGCCAAGAGCTGGACAGTTGATTGGCAAAAGGGATATGAGGCTGGAGAAGGGAGAGGATCATGGGATGGGAGGCCTAGGGAGAAAGAAAGGGGGAAGTTACGGAGAATTATATGCTGGACCCGGAGACTGGTGGGGTGGTAGATGAGGACAAGGGGAACCCTATTCCTAGTGGGGTGGCGGGAGGATGGGGTGAGAACAGATGTGCATGAAATGGGAGAGATGCGTTTGCGAGCAGAGTTGATGGTGGAGGAAGGAAAGCCCCTTTCTCTAAAAAAAAGGAGGACATCCCCTTCGTCCTGGAATGAAAAGCCTCATCCTGAGAGCAGATGTGGCGGAGATGGAGGAATTGTGAGAAGGGGATGGTATTTTTGCAAGAGACGGGGTGGGAAGAGGAATAGTCCAGGTAGCTGCGAGAGTCCTTAGGCTTATAGTAGACCTCCATCGGGACCCCACCACATCTCTTCCTCCCTCCCCCACTCTTTCTGCAGGGATCGCTCCCTGCACGACTCCCTTGTCCATCCATTCCCCCCCCCCCATCCCTTCCCACCAATCTCCCTCCTGGCACTTATCCTTGTAAGCGGAACAAGTGCTACACATGCCCTTACACTTCCTCCCTCACCACCATTCAGGGCCCCAGACAGTCCTTCCAAGTGAGGCAACACTTCACCTGAGAGTTGGCTGGGGTGACATACTGCATCCGGCACTCCCAATGCGGCCTTCTATATATTGGCAAGTCCCGAAGCAGGCTGGGAGACTGTTTTGCTGAACAGCTACGCTCAGTCCGCCAGAGAAAGCAGGATCTCCCAGTGGCCACACATTTTAATTCCACGTCCCATTCCCATTCTGATATGTCTATCTAGATGAAGCCACACTCAGGTTGGAGGAACAACACCTTATATTCCATCTGGGTAGCCTTCTCTGACTTCCGTTAATGCCCCACCTCCCCTTCCTACCCCATCCCTTATTTATTTATTTTCCTTTTCCCTTTTTTCCTCTCTTTTTTCTCCCTCTGACCCTCTCACTATTACTCCTTGCCCATCCTCTGGGCTTCCCTCCCCCCCCCCCTCCCTCGGCCTCCCGTCCCATGATCCTCTCCCCTCTCCAGCCTCGTATCCGTTTTGCCAATCAACTTTCCAGCTCTTAGCTCCATCCCTCCCCCTCCTGTCTTCTCCTGTCATTTTGGATCTCTCTCCCCCTCCCCCTTTCAAATCTCTTACTATCTCTTCTTTCAGTTAGTCCTGACGAAGGGTCTCTGCCCGAAACGTCGACTGTACCTCTTCCTAGAGATGCTGCCTGGCCTGCTGCGTTCACCAGCAACTTTTGTGTGTGTTGCCATTTTTCAGACCATTTTTCCAGCTGGTCCAGATCCCGCTGCAAGCCATGATAGTCTTCCTAGCTGTCCACTACACCCCCAATCTTGATGTCATCCACAAATCTGCTGATCCAGTTAACCACATTATCATCCAGATCGTTGATACAAGATGACAAACAACAAACCCTGCACCAGTCCCGGCGGCACTCCACGAGTCACTGGCCTCCAGTCAGAGAGGAAACCACCCACTACTACTCTCTGGCTTCTTCCACGAAGCCAATGTCTAATCCAATTTACTACCTCACCTTGAATGCTGAGCGACTGAACCTTCTTGACTAGCTTCCCACATGGGACTCTGCCAAATGCCTTTCTAAGGTCCATGTACACAATACCCTCTGCCTGGCTTTCATCAACTTTTCTGGTAATTTCGAGAAAATTGAAAAGATTGGTCAGACACAACTTCTACATACTGATTAAAGAAACTTAACCAAACCCATTTGACAAACTCTATCCAATCTAGTTCTTTTACAGTATGGGAGTCCCAGTCAATAATCTCTCTACAACTTTGTTCCTCAAAAATCCCTCGGACTGTTGGGTAGTCTGTAATATAACCCCATTAACATAGTCATACCTTTCTTATGACTCAATTCCACCCATAATGCCTCGCCAAACAAGTCCTCCAGTCTGTCCTGGCTGAGCACTGCCGTGACATTTTCATTATCCAGTAACCCCCCTCCTCACCCTCCAATCCCTACCACTTTGTCGCATCTAAAACGACAGAATCCCAGAATATTGAACTGCCAGTCCTGCCCCTCCTGCAACCAAATTTCACTAATGGCTACAATATCACAATTCCCATGCCCTGAGCTCATCTGTCTTTCCTACAACACTCCTTGCATTGAAATACAAGCAGCTCAGGACATTAGTTGCAACATGCTCAACCTTTTGATTCCTTATCTTGTGAGAGATCTTAACAACTTGTGTCTCCACAACCTCTCCATTAACTGCTCTGGCACTCTGGTTCCATCCCCCTTCAACTTTAGATTAAACCCCTGTGCAGCACTTGCAAACCTTCCCACTAAGATATTAGCCCCCCTCCAGTTCAGGTGCAAACTGTCTCTTCTGTGCGGGTCCCAACTTCCCTGGAAGAGAGCCTAATAATCCAAATATCTTATGCTATCCCTACTACACCAACTCCTAGCCACGTGTTATACCATATAATCTTCCTACTTCTGGCCTAGACTAGCACATAGCATGGGTAGCAATCCTGAGATCACAACCCTGGTTCTGCCCTTTAACTTAGCATCTAACTCCCTAAACTCACTTTCCAGAACCTCATCACTCTTCCTACCCATGACATTAGTACCTACATGGACCGCAACCTCTAGCTGCTCATCCTCCCACTTTAGAATGGTGAGGACTTGATCCAAGATGTCCTGGACCCTGGCACCTAGCAGACAACATACTATCCAGGAAATCTTGTTCTCATCCACAGAACCTCCTTTCTGTTCCTCTAATTAACAAATCCCCTATCACCACAACTCACCTCTTTTCCCCATTTCCCTTCTGTGTCACAGAGGCAGACTCAGTGCTAGAGACCTGACTGCTGTGACCTTCCTCTGCAAGGTCCCCCCTACAACAGTATCCGAAGTGGTATACCTAATGTTGTGAAGGGTGGCCACAGGGGTACTTTGCACTGTCTGTTCAACTCCTTTCCCCTTCTTGACTGTCATCCAGTCTCCTGTGTCCTGCACCTTGGGTGTAACTACCTCTCTATATGTCTATCACCCACTTAGCCTCCCGAATGATCCAGAGTTCAGCCAGTTCCAGTTCCAGCACCAACTCCTTAACATAGTGTGTTAGAAGCTGAAACTGGGTGTACTTCTTGCAGGTGTAGTTGTCAGGGACACTGGAGGTCTCCCTGCCTTCCCACATCCTGCAAGAGGAGTATTCCACCATCTTGCCAATAATAAATTTTGGGGACAAAAAAAAACTCTGCAGCGTTTTTGCCTTCTCTGATGGAATGAAGTCTCTTCTTGCTGAAGCCTCAAAACTAGTGTTAAAAGCCTCAAAATCTCCACTCTGACCACTCCAATGAAGGCCACTCTGCCTTATTTTAATTTGTTCTTATCAATAAATCCCAAATGCTGATTGGCCACTGCTCAAAGCTCCAAATTGCCACAAGTCACTGTTTTTTCTACTCATCCAGCAAATCTGGGTGAACTACATCTTCTCAGGCATCCAATCTCCATTCAGGCACTGCTCAAAGCTACTCGTGAATACCATTAAGATGAATTCAATCTCTCGATCTATCTAGCTGTGATTCTTGTACATTATTTGTTTACCTGGGACACTATATTTGGTATTCTATTGCTTTCCCCTTTGTCCTACCTTGATGAAGTTATATTTTGGAATAAAGTCTCTGAATGACATATGAAACAACTTTTCAACTGTATTGCAGTGAATCTGTGGATTTTCTGATGCTTTGCTGCACGCTTGAGTGCCTGGTGGGGGGGGGGGGGGTGCTGATGCTTTTTTGCTGGTGAGGTGGGAGGGTCATTGCTTTGCTGCTGCTTATACGTGGGAGGGAAGAGTTGGGGGAGGGCTTTGTGGTTCTAATATTTAACTGTCATTCATTCTTTGGGGCACTCCACTGTGTTTGAGGATGTTTGCGAAGAAAAATAATTTCAGGATGTGTATTGTATACATTTCTCTGACATTAAATATACCTAACTGAAAAACCTTGGAAAGCACCAGGAGCATAAAACACAGCACAATCAGAAAGATAATGCACCATACAATACATCTTCATATAGCAACTGATGTTATGACTACAGCAGAGACACACAGGGTACTGAACGTGGATAATGTTCACTGAAAAAGCAGGACTTTCACTACAACCAGTTGCTTTTCTGAAACTCCTCCAAAGCTGCCTCAAGACACTCAAGGGTGTCAGGGAAGAGAAGTGTGCACAGTCACAATTACGACAGAGAAAGTACTCAGGAAGCTGAATAGGCTAAAGGTCGATAAATCTCCTGGACCAGATGGAATGCACCCTCGTGTTCTGAAGGAAGTAGCTGTGGAGATTGCGCAGGCATTAGCGATGATCTTTCAAAAGTCAATAGATTCTGGCATGGTTCCGGAGGACTGGAAGATTGCAAATGTCGCTCCGCTATTTAAGAAGGGGGCAAAGAAGCAAAAAGGAAATTATAGACCTGTTAGCTTGACGTCGGTTGTTGGGAAGTTGTTGGAGTCGATTGTCAAGGATGAGGTTACAGAGTACCTGGAGGCATATGACAAGATAGGCAGAACTCAGCATGGATTCCTTAAAGGAAAATCCTGCCTGACAAACCTACTACAATTTTTTGAGGAAATTACCAGTAGGCTAGACAAGGGAGATGCAGTGGATGTTGTATATTTGGATTTTCAGAAGGCCTTTGATAGGGTGCCACACATGAGGCTGCTTAACAAGATAAGAGCCCATGGAATTACAGGAAAGTTACATATGTGGATAGAGCGTTGGCTGATTGGCAGGAAACAGAGAGTGGGAATAAAGGGATCCTATTCTGGTTGGCTGCCAGTTACCAGTGGTGTTCCACATGGATCAGTGTTGGGGCCGCTTCTTTTTACATTGTACATCAACCATTTGGATTATGGAATAGATGGCTTTGTGGCTAAGTTTGCTGACGATACGAAGATAGGTGGAGAGGCCGGTAGTGCTGAGGATACGGAGAGTCTGCAGAGAGACTTGGATAGATTGGAAGAATGAGCAGAGAAGTGGCAAATGAAGTACGATGTTGGAAAGTGTATGGTTATGCACTTTGGCAGAAAAAATAAACGGGCAGACTATTATTTAAATGGGGAAAGAATTCAAAGTTCTGAGATGCAATGGGACTTGGAAGTCCTCGTAAAGGATTCCCTTCAAGTTAACCTCCAGGTTGAGTCGGTAGTGAAGAAGGCGAATGCAATGTTGGCATTCATTTCTAGAGGAATAGAGTATAGGAGCAGGAATGTGATGTTGAGGCTCTATAAGGCGCTGGTGAGACCTCACTTGGAGTACTGTGGGCAGTTTTGGTCTCCTTATTTAAGAAAGGATGTGCTGACGTTGGAGAGGGTACAGAGAAGATTCACTAGAATGATTCCAGGAATGAGAGGGTTAACATATGAGGAATGTTTGTCCGCTCTTGGACTGTATTCCTTGGAGTGTAGAAGAATGAGGGGAAACCTCATAGAAACATTTCAAATGTTAAAAGGCATGGACAGAGTGGATGTGGCAAAGTTGTTTCCCATGATGGGGGAGTCTAGTACGAGAGGGCATGACTTCAGGATTGAAGGGCTCCCTTTCAGAACAGAAATGCGAAAAAAAATTTTTAGTCAGAGGGTGGTGAATGTATGGAATTTGTTGCCACGGGCAGCAGTGGAGGCCAAGTCATTGGGTGTCTTTAAGGCAGAGATTGATAGGTATCTGAGCAGCCAGGGCATCAAAGGTTATGGTGAGAAGGCGGGGCAGTGGGACTAAATAGGATAAAATGGATCAGCTCATGATAAAATGGCGGAGCAGATTCGATGGGCCGAATGGCCTACTTCTGCTCCTTTGTCTTATGGCTTCAGGAACACAAATAATCCCAAGTCTCAAAAACCCATAATAAGTCCAAGTACGACCGAAGGAAGGTTATTGTGGGGGTGAAAAGGCAATTCCATGTGAAGTTAGAGATATCCATCACCTAGGACATGCTTCTTCTCATTGCTACCAAGGTGGTGCAGGAGCCTGAAGACACACCCTCAATGTTTTATGAACAACTTCTCTACCATCAGATTTTTGAACAGTCCATGAAGACTACCTCATTATTCCCCTTATTTCTATTGCAACTTGTAGTAATTTCTACTTTTACCACTGTACTGTTGTCACAAAACAAATGTCACAACATGCCAGTGATAATAAACCTGATTCTGATTCACCCTTCTGTCACCCCAAAAGGCAAACAACTTGAAAAAATGAAATCTCCAGACACTATGACAACATATACCAGAAAGTTCTACATAACACATGCACACCATCTTGTTGAGATCCCCAGCAAGAACGAACAGGTATAGTATATTAAAATATTTACTAACGCAAGCCAGGGAAAATATGCACTCAGGTTTTACCATTGAAGGTTTCAGAGACATTTTTTTAAACAAGGAAAATTACACAGGGCTGTGGAATGGTACTGGCGAAGCGGGGTTAACTTCACCAGCATGAATAGAGTAGGAAGGCCTGCAAGTTCCATTCTTCTACAATTACAGAAGGAAGGTCAGATCGTTTCAGGAACAATTTTCTTATGTAAAAAAAAAGTATGATCTATTCTGAAGCGTTTTGACACATTTTGACAGCAAAATTTCATTCCAAGGTAATCAAACGAGAATGGAAATGTCATCTCCAGCTAGTTTCTCTCCGAAGAATCACTGAATTTACAACACAGAAGGTTATTTCAAGTTGTATCAATCATGGACAATAAAACTATTCAGATTTTTTGAAACGATGAAAATTAATCATGCCTTCTAGCTCTTAGTCTGGAACAGTTTAGGTTTGGGGATATCACATGCTCATCCAAGCTCTTTTTAAATAAGTCAGGGATTAATACTCCCACTAATCTCTCAAGTAATGGCGCTCCGGTTGCCCACTACTTAGAGAGTAAAAGCACATTTCTTCCACTACTCTCTAATCTTTTTATCAGTTACTTTAAGTTGATGCCTTTAATTATTGAATTTTCTGCTCGGGGAAATAAAGTGAAAAGCAAAGCCTTCAATTTGAGAAATACTGATTAAAATCTAACCTCAGCCGCCTGTGTTGCAAAGAAAGCAAGCTTTTCAAATCTCTTTCTCTAATTCAATTTCTCCAATCCTGGCAACATCCTTGTAAATATCCACAAACATCTGATCTTTCCTATGGTGTAGTGACCAGAATAATATACTGCTCCAGTTGAAGCTTGTCTAGCATTTTACACAGCTCCAGTATAAGTATACCATCTATCTGCTTAACAACAATTAAACAGTTGTCAGACTATACACATCGTTTTTCTTCTGCTCAAATTCAAGAACACTGATCCCTGCGGTACTCCAGTTTTGAGAGCATCCATTCACCATTACCACATACACAGCCACTGGCTTAATCTGGGATCTAAACTCTTAATTTTGTCTCAGATCCCAGAGGTTTAATTCTTCTGATCAGCTTGTCATGTGGGATTTCATCAATTGTCATTGAGATCTATCACTGAATAAGCAACCCTCAATGACTACTCACAATCAAGTCGATAACATGCTTTCCTTAATTTATATGGAATATTCTGGATTAGCCTGTACTTTAATGACTTATATTCCTTTCTTGGCAAAACTTTTCCCCGTCATCCATGTTGGGTTAATTCATCAGTAAGTGTGGTAAAACTGATCAGCAAATTTATGGACAACACCAGGACTAGGGAGCACAATGGACAGCGAAGAAGGCTTATCAAAGATTATAGTGTTATCTTCACCAACTGGAAAAATAGGCTGAAAAGCAGCAGATAGAATTTAATGCAGACAAGTGTGTGGTGTTGCACTTTGGAAGGACAAACCAGGGTAGGTCTTACACAGTGAATGATTGGGCACTGAGGAGTGTGGTAGAACAAAGTGATCTAGGAATACAGGTCCATAATTCATTGACAGTAGTGTCACAAATTGATAGGGTCATTAAACTGCAATTGGATCCTCGACTTCCTAACCGTAAGACCACAATCTGTGCGGATTGGTAATATCATCTCCTCCTCGCTGGCAATCAACACTGGTGCATCTCAGGGGTGTGTGCTCTACTCTCTCTATACCATAACTGTCTGGCTAGGCATAGCTCAAATACCATCTATAACTTTGCTGATGATACAACCATTGCTGGTAAAATCTTAGATGGAGTCGAGAGGGCATACAGGAGCGAGAAGTACCAACTAGTGGAGTGGTGTTGCAGCAACAAGCTTGTACTCAACGCCAGTAAGATGAAAGAGCTGATTGTGGACTTCAGAAAGGGTAAGATGAAGGAACACACACCAATCCTCATAGGGATCAGAAGTGGAGAGAGTGAGCAGTTGCAAGTTCCTGGGTGTCGAGATCTCTGAGGACCTAACCTGGTCCCAATATACTGATGCAGCTATAAAGAAGGCAAGACAGCAACTGTACTTCATTAGGAGTTTGAAGAGATTTGGTATGTCAACAAAAACACTCAAAAACTTCTACAGATGTACCATGGAGAGCATTCTGGCAGGCTGCATCACTGTCTGGTGTTTGGGGGGGGGGGGAAGAGAGGGGGTGCAGGGTGGCTACTGTACAGGACCAAAAGAAACTACATAAATTAAGTCGGCTCCATCTTGGATACTAACCTACAAAGTACCCAGGACATCTTCAGGAGCGTTGTCTCAGAAAGGCAGCGTTCATTAAGGACCCCAGCACCCATGGAATGCCCTTCTCTCACTGTTACCATTAGGTAGGAGGTACAGAAGCCTGAAGGCACATACTCAAACAGCTTCTTCCCCTTTGCCACCCGATCCCTAAATGGACATTGAAACTGTGAACACCAACTCACTTTTTAAATATATATTATTTCTGTTTCTGCACAATTTTTAATCTATTCAATATACATATCTGTAACTGAAATATTTATTTTTTCTTCTACATTATGTATTGCATTGAGCTACTGCTGCTAAGTTAACAAATTTCACGACACATGCCAGTGATAATGAACCTGATTCTGATTAAGAAAACTTTTGGCATATTGGCCTTCATGAAGTATTGTGTACAGGAGATGGGAGGTCATGCTGAAGTTGTATAAGACATTATGGCCTAATTGGAGTATTTTGTGCAGTTTTGGTCAACCTACCTGCAGGAAGACTGTAAATAAGGTTGAAAGAGTACAGAGAAAACTTACAAAGATGTTTGCTGTGTTTGGAGGACCCGAGTTATAAGGAAAGATTGAATAGGTTAGGATTTGATTCCTTGGAATGTAGAAGATTGAGAGGAGATTTAACAGAGGTATACAGACAGGGTAAATGCTAGCAGGCCTTTTCCACTGAGTTTGGGTGATGCAAGTGTGAAATGAGCTGCCAAAAGAAGTTGTAGATGCTGGTTCAAGTGTAACATTTCAGAGAAGCTTAGATAGGCACATGGATGGGAGGAGAGGTTCGGAGGATCATAGTTTGGGTAGAGAGAGGATCAGGTTCAATATGAACTAGATGTGCCAAACAGCTCGTTTCTGTGCTATAGTACTCTATGATTTTTATTGTCTATTTGCTCCTTTTCTAAACAAGTACACCAGGTCAGCAACCTTCCTATGATATAGCTATATAGTTCCTGCTATTCACCCCTTAATTATATTTACTAGGAGACATTTTCTACAAGTCTAGTGATTCAACTAAAGATGCTAATTTTCCAATGATTCCTCTCCAGCTGCAAGCCACATACCATCCTCTCTTAGACATTTTGAACTTCTGTTAAAATCCTTCATGTTGATGCAAAGAGACTCCCTACCTCCCACTGTCTTCAAGGTCAGATAGCTTGCAGCTAAGTTCATAGTAAATTTGTTATCAAAGTATGTCACCATATACTACCCTGAGATTCATTTTTGCAGGCAAAGAAACACATTAGAATTTATGAAAAACTATACGCAAAAGACTGACAAACAACCCATGTGCAAAAGAAAATTGCAAATACAAAAAAACATACTAATACTAAATAACTAGTAAATAATACTGAGAACATAAGTTGTAGAGTCCTTACGTTGTGGAATCAGTTCTTGTGACAGTGCTTCCTGTAGATGTGGTCAACAGTGGGCAGGGCTTTTCCTGTGATGGACCAGGCTGTATCTACATTTTGCAGGCTTTACTGTTCTCCTGCATTGGTATTTCCATACCAAGCTATGATGCAACCTGTCAAGGGAGTCTCCACTGTGCATCTATTGAAGTTTTGTCAAGATTTGAAATGATATGCCGAATCTGCACAAACTTCTTTGTAATGGCACTTTCATGCTGCTCCCACAACAAATCCTCTGAAACGATAATGCCAAGGAATAACATAAAATGGATGGTACATTTTTGAATGATCAGGGAATTGAGGGTTGCAGGGAACTGGTACAGCTGATGATGAAACATGGGGCAGATCACCTATGATTATACTGTATACCTGGGTAAGCCTGCTGGGCTAAGTGAAATGCCCTGCTCCCAATTTCTTAGCAATTTTGACACAAGACCACAAGTAACACTATCCATAGCAGCCCAGGCTTTTTAAAAAAAACACAACACACTGAGAACACAGAGGCTGCAGATGAGGGGTGGAAATTCGATTAGTATAAACCTAACTCATTTGTAAATGGCTTAATTAAAATGGCAATGATGAAGACTGCCGGAAGTGATGTACACTTTGGATCCCCTATGAAGCAGGAGACAATGAGATTTGGCTCCAGAGAATTAATAATTTGCACAACAGAACAACAAAGATAAAATAAACCACCTGGAAAAGAGTCAACCATAGAGTACAAGAATGAAAATGGGAAGGCAGAGGAAGGAATAAAATATAGAAAGTAAGAAAGAATTTGAGAGGGCAGTGAATTGAGACAGTGTGATTAACTTGGATTAAATTGACCTTGAAATTCATTTCTAGAAAAAAGGAACTAACACTTAAAAGGAAACAAATCAATATGGGTATTCTTGAGGCCTCATTATTCCATATCAGCAAGACAGCCAACACATTCAGCTATCTAATAGTGAATAGTTGGAAAGCCCCTGCATAAAAATTTGTAATTTGTAATTCTGCATCACTTCTCCCTGGCCAGCCCCTATGGTCACCTTCAAAAGTTTGTTCTCAATATTAATTTCAAAACCATGTTGTACAAAAATCACTTCAAACACCAAACAACTTTTATGGGATTGCTAGATGACTCTTAATCCAGAAACCTCCTTAAAATAGTAGTTTCATTATGATTTCACCATTTTATAAAGGTGTTGGTCATCTGAAGATGTGATGAGATACTGCTGAAGTTAGTATTTTTTTTTCATTTCATGCCTAGGCAACTTTCTGGGTCTCCAGGTTGACATGAACTATAATCTTACTGTTTGTGAGTAGCAAAGAGAAAATGGAGCAGTTGCCAAAGAATACTGGAGATTACCAGTCACAGCTCTGGGAACCACTTGAGAACTTAGGAATTTACACGACATTAAGGAGGAAGAGCTTAGGAGAGTCAGTGGCACTTAACGGTGACTCCTTTGCCTGCATCTTCGAAAACAGTCTTATTTCTATCTTTAATATCACTATTTTTCCCTTTCAGGGTTTTTTTTTGATGACTTTGACCTGGAGTTACACGCTGACTTTGGTTCTTTGAAGGAATGGGACCCAGTCTCAGGGTTTCACGACTGGCTGTTATTTGACATGCCAAGGGTGCAGCCTAAGAGCTTTGCTCGCCTACAGAGGTCCAAGATTCAGTGGCTCTGGAAACGAGCGGATCGAAGGTTGGTGACATGGCAGGGGATTGGTGTGTTGTCGGGGGAATCCGCAGATCTATGGCTGTGTGCCTAGAGACCTTTGTGCACAGAGCCTGGAAAAAGCAACGCCACAGACATTTAACATCGTAAACCAGCGAGTTGTTTGTCATGTCTCTCCTCTCGCTGTGAAACAGAAACTCTTCTTTCTCCCTTATTAGGGAGAGAGTGTGCCTATGGTATGTCGAATAACGGGTGAACAAGTAGTCTTTGGAGTACTGCAAGTCTGTGGTCTGTGCCTCTGCTGTTGCTTTGCTACACGCTAGAGTGCTCAGTGGTAGGCGCTGATGCTTTTTTTTTTGCTGGTGGGGGGAGGGGAGCTGGGGAGGGGTTTGGGGTTCTAATATTTAACTATCATTCATCCTTTAGGGGCACTCCTCTGTTTTCGTGAATGATTGCGAAGAAAAAGCATTTCAGGATGTATATTGTATACGTTTCTCGGACATTAAATGTACCTTTGAACTGATACCTTGAAGTTTCTGACAGGGATAAACATGCTGTACTTGAACCAAAATCATGCAATTCCTTCATGCCCCGCAAAGGGGATTTTATGCTCAACAGCTTTGCGGGTACAAATTCACCATATGCAGTGGTTCCAAAAACAGCTCAACAATCTTAAAAGACGGCTGCACACGACATCAGAGAGATAAGAGCCAAATGTGGGTAAACTAGACGAGCTAAAATGGGCATCTTGGTCAGCAGGCACAAGCCGAGGCAAAGGGTCAACTTCTGTGCTGTTGTTTGATGACTCAATGTGAACAAGAATGCCAGTAAACGATAGAAGTGACACAGTCCCAACTTGACAATTTGTAAGTGAAGACTGTTTTCCTTTAACTAACAAGATGGTAATAAACAGGGATGAGTTTAACATTATGAAAACAATGAGAGAAAAATTAGAAGAGCAAGTCTCTACAAGGTTGGATAATCGTAGAATTTGGTAATCTGTAACTAATCCACATAAATACTTTGACTATTAATGGCATAACTTTTGCAAAGTAGGATCATTAGAGGCTTGAGGGGGCAAGAGATTGGGATTTGATTCCCATACCACGAGCACAAGATTAGCTTTATTTGTCACATGTACATCAAAACATATAGTGAAATCCTGAAGCCTAGGCAGTCCCAGCCCAAAACTTTGACATCTATTCACTTCCATAAATGCTGCCTGACTTGCTGAGTTCCCCCAGAATCTTATGTGTTGCTTTGGATTTCCAGCATCTGGAGACTTTGTGTTTATATAGGAGATCTATTGTTTGCATCAAATCAGTGAGGATTGTGCTGGGCAGCCTGTTGATGTTGCCACACTTCCAGTGCCAACTAGCATGCCCACAACATGCAAGTCTTTAGAATGTGGGAGGAAACCAGAGTACCCAGATAGAACCCGTGCAGTTATGGGGAAAACATCAGCAGGAATTGAACCCAATCAGTGATTGCTAGCGCTATCACTGTAAAGAGGTGGGCTAACCACAACACTCCCGTGAGTACCATACTGTAACAAAATACTAACATTCAGACAGTTGTCTTTGATTACAGTTGGAATACATGGTAAGGCAATTAGACACAAGAGTGGCCCACACATTACAGCCATTCCCAACACGGAAATTCACCGTAACGGAATTCGCACACCTCTACCCAAAAATCTAAGATATGGAATAAAATTCACTTTTACAAAATTTACATAGGAAAAAAAGTCTAAAATGCAAACTAAATGCAAACACATTGTCTATTTTATCCATCTTATTTTTATCAACATTTTATCAACATCGAAATCGATGGACAGCCAAAGATGTGTTGACACATGCTCAAATAATGTTTTGTTTTGCAATATTCACTTTGCCATCTAGCAGTTTTTACAATGCCCTACCCCAATATACACCAAGAATTTTGCAGATTATTTTTACTTTTAAGATTCCCGAAACAGGATCAGCAAGTTGCAAACTTGAATGACCACTTACTTGTTCTCGGCTAAACATTCAAGTACCTGAACATTTAGAAGCGCACACCTCCATTTAAACTGAATGCTGCAAGGTAGAAAGCATCCGCAGTCAACTGTATCCCCAAACACAGCTGCTGGCCACTTAAGAGATCCGCTTTGGAAATTGATAAGGTAATTTTTACGATACACCCCTCCCGTCTACAGAAACAGCAGCTGCTGAGAGAAAAATATTCTGTAGGATGTATCTATACTTATAACATGAGATTCAGTGAGAAATAACATTTCACATTACTGAGAATCATTCTAAGAATACAACCCCTCCCCAATGTTATCTGCATAATTTATACAATTTAAGAATCGCAATAGACTCACCGGTCACTTTATTAGGTACCTCCTTGTACCAAATAAAGTGGCCACTGAGCGCATGCTTGTGGTCTTCTGTTGCTGTATCCATTTCAAGGTTCAGCATGCTGTGCATTCAGCTTGAACCAGTTTGGCCATTCTCCTCTGATCTCTCTCATTATCAATGTTTTTTCCCCACACAACTGCCGCACATTGTATTTTTTTTTTCTTTTTGGTTTTCACACCATTCTCTGCAAATTACACAGACTGTTGCATGCGAAGATTTCAAAAGATCAGCAGTTTCTGAGATACTCAAACTATCATTCCACGGTCAAAGACATTTAGATCCCATTTTTTCCCCATTCTGATACTTGGTCTGAACAACTGAACCTGTTGAACTACATGCTTTTAACGCATTGAGTTGCTGCCACATGATGGGCTGATTAGGTATTTACATTAACAAGCAGGTGTCCAGATGTAACAAATAAAGTGGCCACTGAGTATGTTCTCATACACCTGCTGAGGATATTCTGCACTTTTGTTTTATCATGTTTATTTATTGACTAGAAGTGTCACTTGTCAGATATTTCAAAGTAAATTCATTATCAAAGAACACATATGTTATACTACCATATGCGACCCTGAGATTCATTTTCTTGCAGGCATTTACAGGAAAAAAAACAGAATTTTACAAAATTTTACATGAACAGGCAAAGACTGGCAAACAATCCATCTGCAAAAGAAGCTGTGCAAAAATACTGAGAACATGAGTTGTAATGATCCTGAGTGCAAGTCAAAGTGAAATTAATTATCAAAGTACATTTATGTTACCATATACTACCTTGAGTTTCATTTTCTTTGACTCATATGTTTAAGTCACAAACCCTGCACCGAACAGGAATCCTGGATACAAAATGTTAACTATCTCTGCTGTGACATGTCAATGAAAAGAATTTTTTTTATTTATTGCAAGTTGTTATTCAGTTTGCCTCAGAGACCTTTTACACTAAAGAAGCAAGGCAGAGTATGTACATTGATGGACTAAAGACCAAGAAAACTCAATGAATCAAACATCTGTGGAGAGGAAAACAATTCAGTCAGATGACCTTCTGTCAGTACATTTCTGATGCGTCATCACAGACTAAAACATTAATTTGACAGCAAATAACTGCAGATGCTGGAAATCTGAAATGAAAGCAAACTCAGCAGTTCATAGCATATGTGGAGAAAGACAGAAAGTTGCTTTCCACCTTCCAGCATTCTGGTCGTTTGGATCAAATTCCTTAATGTTAACTCTGGCAGTAACCACAGAGAGAGAAAAGGGTTACTATGACACTTCTTAATATACTTTGAGCACAATATGAACTTCATTTCTCTTTCCACAGATCATGCCAAATTCTGAGCATTTATACAATTTCCTGGGAGTTTACTTTGGATACCAAGCATTCATGGATTTCTGTAGACAGGAAAAAAGTCAGTTCACTTCAAATACACATCATATTTGAAGAAATCTGAATCTCTCTGAAGGCACAACAAAGATGTAATCCACTAAATGGTGCCTTGATTCCTTTAATGGTGATCTTTTGAGCTTGTCCAAAGGATTAAACATTCATTTTATATTCAATCCATGGACTGCTAAAAACATTCAAACTAATCAGTAAATTCAAAGTTAAGTATTTAGTACTCAAAGCTGAGGTAAGCAGTATTAAGAGAAAACAAATACTAGAATTTCCATTATGTACACGGTGTGAAAATAGTGCTACTAAGTGGAAGTGATGAAGAAAGTCATAATATTCTTTTTCTCATAATTAACATGAATTGGGGAAGATTTCAAAACACATTAAGACCGTCACTAGCAACTGTATTAATAAATACTATTTTTGTTCTTAGAAGCTAATTTAAAGTCACATTTCATAATGCTACAAGTTCCAATACCTATGCAATTGTCCTTTGGAACCTCCTACAAATTCATCAGGCAATGTAATGCATTTCAGAACATCGCAGTGTGAACTGAGAAATTATTTCCTTACTTCAGCTTTTGGCATTAACATTGAAGCTTTGACCTCCAGTCATTGATCTGCTTATCCCTTCTCACTTATCAATATCTTTTACAATCTTTACAATTTCTATTGTATTTCTTCGTATTCCCTGAAGAAAAGTAAAATCTCTACACCAGTTAAGTCCCTTCTATGTAGTACAATCCCAGTAGATATTCTTCTCATTCTCAGCATCCAACCCGAAGTCCTACCCTGTATGTTGTTTACATTTAGATCAACATGTACACTCAGTGGCCACTTTTAGCTACAGCTGCTTGTTAATGCAAATATTTAATCAGCCAATCATGTGGCAGCAACTAAATGCATAAAAACATGCAGACAATGCCAAATATCAGAATGTTGGAAGAAATGTGATCTAAGTGACTTTGACAGGTAGAATGATTGTTAGTGCCGGACGTGGTGGCTTAAGCATCTCAGAAACTGCTGATCTTCTGGGATTTTCACGCACAAGTCTCTAGAATTTACAGAGAATGGTGCAAAAAAAAACAATACACATCTACCATGAGCAGCGGTTCTGAGCAAAAACGCCTTGTTACTGGGAGAGGTCAGAAGAGAATGGTCAGATTGGCTCACACTGACAGGCGGGCGACGCAACTCAAATAACCAAACATTACAGATGCAGTGTGCAGAAGAGCATCTACAAATGCACAACACAAACTTTGAAGGGGATGGGCTACAACGGCAGAAGATATGAATATACACTCAGTGGCCACTTTATTAGGTACATTAGATACTTAAGAATGTGGCCAGAGTGGACATTTCCATATAACCATCTTTGCCACATCCTATAACTATTTAGTATGACTTATTTTAATAAAATTGTACTATCTATCCCATATTAACCAATATTTATCCAAGTCTGCATCATAATATCAATGTTTTCCCCACCACTGACATCGGACTTATTAGCCAATATTTAGGATGCATTTCGACAGGCGCATGAACAGTCAGGAAAAGATGGAATACAGTCTATGTGTAGGCAGGTTTCATTTACTTATACAGAGATACAGCGCGGAACAGGACGTTCTGGCCCAATGAGCCATGCTTCCTTGGAACCACCTATTTAACCCTAGCCTAACCACAGGAGATTTTACAATGACCAATCAGCCTCGTAACCGGTATGCCTTTGGAGTGTGGGAGAAAACTCACGTGGTCACAGGGAGCACACAAACTTCTTACAAACAGCGCCAGAACTGAACTCTGAACTCAGGAACGCCCCAAGCTGTAATAGCACTGTTCTAACCACTACACTACTGTAGCACACAATGGGATTGGTTTAAAACAACATGATGCCAAAGACCTTGTGGGCTATAGGGCCTGATCCAGTGCTGTACTGTTCACTGCTCTCTGATTCTGTTTGAAAATGGTATTGTAAATGCTTCTAGGCCTCTGGGACAATTTGCAAAATAAAGGACTTCTTTAAAAAAATGTAATGACCAGACATTTCTCTACCCCTCCCCCTCCCCAACACTGCTGTATAAACACCACCCCCCCCCACCAACCTTGCAAAACATTAGAGTTGTTAACATCTTATCCTTGATTGACATTTTCCAAAGTAAATGGTACTGTAATTAAGAACAGCCAATAAAATTAATGTTAAACTCCCTCGTGACATGTTAAGACCCATTATGACTTTAGTATCATGCAAAAGACATTTTACCTGAAGTTTGAATTAAAATTAACATTAGAAGTTAATTTGTTCTCTTTCAAGTGGATTAAATCTGCTGAGAATGAAACAAGGTAAAAGCACAAAAATTAAGCAGACAAGTCTAGCAGGAAGGAAAGTAGTTCTTTCCAGGAGAAAAGATCAGCAGAGTGAACAGATAAATAAACCTGAGAAACAGAAGCAGAGAGTCAGCATACTCAGCTGGGTTGGTGGCAGCTCTCAGCAATTTCAAGGATTGCCAAACCTCAGAATCTGAAGGTAGTTAAGATGAATGGGGCAAAGAGTACACCTTGACAAAAAAAAATCCAGTGAGCGGCAATTTTGAGGGGTGAAAATGCCTTGTCAATGAGAGAGGTCAGAGTAGAATAGCCAGTCTGTTTCCAACTGACAGGAAATGACAACATCTCAAATAACCATGCGATACAACAGTGGTGTGCAGAAGAGCTTCTCTGAACACTCTAAGCTAATGGTCACCAACCTTTTTAAGCCCAAGATCCCCTACCTCGACCTTAGTGAAAGGCAAAATCTACCTACTAAATCATTTAGAAAAAAAACAGCTCAGACTGCACTTCCAATTTGAGGCCTTTAATTTGGGCTAATTGTATTTGAATTACACAAAATACATTTGTCAAACTTTCAAATTAATTCAAAGAAAACACTGTAACTAGCATATCAAAGAGGCCATAGCTGTCTTCAAGAATATTACAATACTTCACACCTTTAATTCTAAGTTTCATTATTTAATTTTATTTCAACACGAAAAATAAATGAATAAAGATTGACTGTTGCACTCAGTGTGATGCCTGGGGCTGAATACTTTCTGCTAGTTCCCTGAAATTTGGCTCATAACTACAGACAGCCAGTCTGAGACAGTCTGTGGTGTCAGCCAGTAAGACAGCTCCTGTACTTAGATTTAATAATTTTCATCCGTGAAAATGCAATTTCACATAGATAAGTTGACCCGAAGTAGGCACTGACCTTTAGTGCTATAAAACCAAAGCGCCCACCGTGCATTGCTGGGGCCCCATCAGTAGTAATTGCCACCAGTTTATGAATGGGGATGTCATTTTCACGGACATATTTATTAAACTCATTGTAAATATCCTCAGCTCTCATTCTCTCCTTTAATTGCAAAAGAGTGAAGAAGTTCTCCTTTGTTATAAAATCCTGGAAAGCCATTCTGACAAATACAACAAGCTGAGCTGTTTGCATTACATCCAGGGATTCATTGAACTGTAGTGAAAAATATTCACAGAGTGACAAGTCCTTTAACACTTGTCATCTACGTCCTCTTGACAGTGACTCTACCCTCCTTGTCACTGTTGCAGGGCCAAGCGGTATATTACATATTGCGGTTGTGGTGTCATTTCTGTTTTTAAAGTCATTAAAAACAGTCTCTGCGGTAATGGCCATTGCTTCCTTGAATAAATCGCCATCTGTAAAAGGCTTCTTGTGTTTAGCCAAAAGGTGACTTACACAAAATGATGCTTCAATAGCAGCCTTATTTTGAGCAGCATGTTTTGTGAAAAACGATTGCTGGGCCTTCAACCCAGATTTCAGCTCTCAACTTTCCTGGCGCGGATTGCGCTCTTTGGGGGGTAGGTGTCTTTAAGTTTCTGGTGGTTGGTGTTGTGGTGCCGCTCCAGATTCCCTCTTTCAGTCAGTGCTTGTGTCTGGTGGCACAACATGCATACACACTGGTCTTTCACCAAAGTAAATACAAACGTTTGTAGAAATTGCTCTTCCCATTCCGGATGGAATTTGTACGTTTTCGCCTTCTTTCGTGGAGCCTCTGCCATGCTATCAGGATATCACGAGTGAGTGCCATATATTGATGTTTGCGACAGTCTGTACTCTTACCTAATCTAATTGGTCACTTTGATGCAGCACACGCTACACTGAAAACGCGGTGCACGGCGGGGAAGCTACACACATGTGCACTGGGCAGAAAGAACGGCACTAAAACCCCGCAACCTGGAAACAATCTCTCTTTACAAACAGCTTTCAATAGCGAAAGTATTGCTATATTACTATTATCCTGATTAGTACTACTTATTTTTATAATGCTCACATTACAACAGTATTTGTGTATTTATTTTTGATTTTTTTTTCCCCCGGGATCTACTGGGAAATTCTCAAAGATCGACCGGTCGATTGCGATCAACGGGTTGGCGACCACTACTCTAAACCTTAAGTGGATAGACAGAAGGCCACACCATATTCCAGCTCTGTAAAATGGCTACAGAGTGTAGAACAGCAAAAAACTCAATTAGTGTATGACAATGTAGACAGCTACAATTACCTCAACATTCCAGGACTAGGGAATAAAGAATTGGTCTGTGAGGGAGCAGAAACATTACACTGCGAATGAACAACAGTGGTGACATGCAAGAACTTTGGTCTCATTTAACTGCCAAACACAAAGGTCTCACTCAAGATGTTGGAAAGAAGGGAAAAAAACTCACCACTTCTCTGCAAGTTATAGGATTTAAAATAGGCAACAAGTGTGCAGCTAATACCAAGAGCTTCTTGGGTTGGAAAGAACCTTCAGGGTTATACTTAACTTTTTCCACATTGTGACTCCTTCAATCAACCCCAGCCATCAAGCGCAGAATCACATAATCTTAAGGTGGTATATAGCACTGGAGGAAGCTAATTGCCCTATCCAGTCCACTCCCACCAATAAAGCTATTCATAGAATTATACTGCACAAAAACGAGCCATTTGACTCACCTCATCCACGTCAACTGTAACGATAACCCAATTTGTCTATATTAGGTCTATATCCCCACATTTTTTTCCTTTACAAAAAATGCCTTTTAAACATCGTCATTATTATCTGCCTGCACAATCTCCTCTGACAGCTCATTCAGATAACCACCACCTTCTGTGTGGAAATACTTAATTATTCAGACCTTCTCAAAATTCCTGTTCTCAATTTCTTCCCTCTCACCTTTATACTGCCCCTCCAATTCTGGACTTCAAGTTCAGTCTAACCATTGCTTATAGTTGCAACATGACATCCAACTTTTAAACTAAATGCCTCAGTCTATGAAGACAGGCACACCAACTTTCAACAAGTATACTACCTCACATTGGCCTGGGTTAAATTTCATCTGCTATAGCTCCACTCAACTTTCCAGTTGATTTACGTTCTGCTGTATTGCTGGGCAATCTTTGTTGCTATGTACAGCTTTGCCAATTTTCATGGTATTTGCAAACTTACTGAATCAGACCACTTCCATTCCCATAAAGGTTATCAGCAATGATCCCCATGCCATGCCTCGTTTACAGACTTCCAGTCAGAACAACACCTATCCACCACTACTTTTTACCTCCTTCTATCACCAACACAATTTTGGCCAACATTAACCCTGGTGCCCTATGTTCAGGACCAAACAACTATGCAGGACCTCATCAAATGTCCATTTCTAACAGTTCCTCCTTCCTGATGCAGAATCACTTCAGATTATCAGTGGACCCCTCCCTAGCTCTCCAACTTCAATGTCCTTCTCCCTTAGTGAATACCACTGAGAAGCAACACACACAAAATGCTGGAGGAACTCAGAAGTGTCTCAGCCTGAAATGTCCACTGTACTCTTTTCCACAGATGCTGCCTGACCTGCTGAGTTTTGTGTGTTGACCTCCAGCATTTTGTGTGTTGCTTGGATTTCCAGCATCTGCAGATTTTCTCTTGTTATCACTGAGAAGCATTCACTTTAAAATATCGCTCATAACCCTGGCTTCACAGATATCAATTTTGGTCCCCACAAGGGTCATACTCTTTCCTTAGCTACCCTCTTGCTTGTAAAAACTTACAAAAACTTTTAAGATTCTCATTAATCCTATCCATTAACTTTATTTCATAGCCCCCTTTGCTTTCCTAATTTTTCTTTTAAGTTCTTCCTATATGCCCTATAAACCTCAAGGCACTCAAACCACTCAAACCATTTTGTATACACAACTGTAAACGTAACTTTGCTGGATCAAATAACGACAGCAAAAAAAGATCATTACTTATCTTTTCACCCGTTTATTTCTTTGAGCTCAGCCGGCGAGTGAACTTGGACATGACATCAGGGACAGAACCTTTCTCATCTCCCCAGCGGTTCAACAAGTTCACTGCCTGATGTCAGAATTATCAGAAGTTATAAGGCCACCGATACAAAAGAACAATCAGTTTGATAACCATTCCAGTCAAGTCAATGGACTATTGATACAAAAGTACAATCAATTTGTTAGACACTCCAGCCACTTTAATTAAAGAAAGGAATGTCCTACCTGGTTTGCTGGAGCCACAACTTAATTACAAAGATAAGAACATCTGTCAAATTTATGCTTTAAATAAAAAGGAATGTTCTGTCTAATTTCCGTCAGGTACTGCTTTTTGTCAAAATCAAAAGGTGTGAAAAGCCCAGAGACATCTTATGTGGACCTGGGTGAACTTTAACCCTTCTCTTGCTCCAAAGACGGCAGCTGTGAGATATTATTCAAACACACTGCGGTCACAAACATAGTCAGTACTTAATCCATTGTTTACAGGAATCTTGAAAATCCCCCATTCCCTTAAACTTTATCACAACATCCCCATCTACTTGCACCAGGTCTCACGGTACTTTTGAAATCTGCTATCCTCCAGTTTAGGGTCTCAAGAACAGATTTTTTTAAAAAGAAATACAGGTATTCCCAAGTACATGGCAGAGATTTGAATTCATGTTAGTTTGCAAACAGGTGAATTTGTTACTGACAATTCTCATAATTTGAGGTTAGCATACTATATATTGAAACGTATTGCTTTTTCTAGTTTATTTGCCACTAATAGTGACTTATTAAGCCCAGTAATAATTCCAAATTACAATATTGAGTTAACTTTGATAAATGTAAATGAGAGGTGAAGCACCATATTTGGTTTCCTACTAATCTATCAACAGAACAATATTGCCATTAATCAGTAGAAATTAACCTTTAATTGAAATGAAATGGATGCTCCCAACTGAAAGGGAAGTGATCCTCATCTCCTACTCTTGGATTTCTCTATTGTGGACCTTTCTGAAATAGGTCAGCCAGAAGCAATTATTCTCACAGGAGTCCTCAACAGGTTTTCTTTGAACACAAAACAGCAAGAAAGGTTTGGGAGAAAATTATTATTGCTCTCAACTTGTCTGTCAAAAAGATCAACTGTGCAAAAGCCAATACCAGTTATCAGTGAAGATCTTTCCTCTATTGGCATCAAGGAACACATCCACATCGATTCAATAAAACTACTCATCTTCCAGTGGCTGCAGAGTAGCTTTTCAAAGGAGGATTATTCTACAATTTACAAGGGGGATGGACTGATAAAATGGAAGCATGTTACACTGAGAATAGTCATTTAAAAGAAATCTCCAATAAAAGCTTACAATAATGAAGCCACCGCAATGCTGGTTATTTACTGGTCAATAGTTTCAGCTCTGTCAAACCAGTAATATAGCATGGAAAGAAGCCCTTTGGCCAACTCATCAATACTGACCAAATATGCCATCTATATCATTCCCATATACCCAAGTTTGGCCCATGTTCCTCTAAATCTACCTGTTCCCAAGCATCTACCTGTCAAATATCGTTGAAACATTGTAACTGCACCTGCCTCTACCACCTCTTCTGGCATTTCATTCCATTGTGTTGGCGTGTGGCCAAGTGGCTAAGGCTTCGGTCTAATGATCTGAAGGTCGTTAGTCTGAGCCTCAGCTGAGGCAGCGTGTTGTATCCTTGAGCAAAGCACTTAACCACACATTGCTCTGCGACGACACCGGTGCCAAGCTGTATCGGCCTTAATGCCCCTCCCTTGGACAACATCAGTGGTGTGGAGAGGGGAGACTTGCAGCATGGGCAACTGCCAGTCTTCCATACAAACTTGCCCAGGCCTCCCCCCAGAAACCTTCCAAAGTACAAATCCATGGACTCACAAGACTAACGGATGCTTTTTAAAAAAATGATTCCATACAAGCCAATACACTCTTTCTAGAAAATCTGCCCTTTAAATCTTGCAACCCTTTCCTTAAACATACATTTTCTAAATGTAGATTGCACTGCCCTACAAAAAAAGTCCGTGACCATCCACCTTATCTAAGCCACCAATAATTTAATAAACCCCTAAGTTCACCCCTAAGCTTCCTTCATTCCAGGGCAAATAGTTCCAGCCTATCCAATCTCTTCTAATAATTCAAGCCTTCCAGTTTTGCTTAAATGTTTTCAACTTAACCTTAAGTTTTCGAAACAATGCCAAGACTGGAAAGAAAATTTTGTTCAATTTAAATCAAGAGACCACCTCCATGCAGTGTGTGTAACTACAACAATTGGAAGTGGAGCTAACTGGTTAGCTAGCTCCACATCCAATTAGCAGGACCCATTGCAGCACATCATTCAGCAGGCTAGAAAATCTCTCAAAACCAGTACAGTTTCAGTGACTATTTATCAAAAGTTATGTTAATCATAGTGATGCTTGTATTCAATCATGAGGGTTATATTTATCCAAGCAGCTTTAAATCAGTTCAGCAACTAATTACCTGTGGAACCACAGGTTCCAGAGGTGAATCTGAGGACTCCTGTTGGAAAAGACAAAGATATTAAAATAAAACATAAAAATGAACTTCCTCTATTGTTTCTGTACCTAAAGGAGGTTCTCTCTCCCCTCAAATCATTTGAAACAGCAATTTTGTACATTCCCAAGAAGCCTTCATGAACAAACTTAAATTACCATGAAAAATGAATCAAAACATATAAATAGATGTAGACAGACATAACTAGCATGCAGCTTCATATCATGAAATGGAGTGCAGTTACAAAAATCCTTACTGGTCTTGTTTTGTTGTTTGCTTTCACTCCATCCCAACACAAATGTTTACAAGAGTTATTAAGGTAACAAAAGCTGATTGACTGAAGTTTCTTCAGACACAAACGTCACAAGTGTTCCTTTGCAATTTGGGTGACAACTGCACAGAAAGCCAACTTTTTAAAGAAAACTTGCCAAAGGCATTTCACCTTAAAAATAAATTTTTTTTGAACAATCAAACTAAAGATGGTTATAGTACAAAGGATTCAAAGTTTATTCCAAAAGAAATTTATATAAAAAAAAACCCGCACCCATTATTTGCTGTCCTCCTCTCCACAAAGTTCTTTTGTTTTAAGAGTACAATACACTGCATCTGGACTTTCACAATTAATGCAAAGAGAAGTATACCTCCAATTACCATGATGCATCCCAATTGCCTCCAACTTGCAATACCATTTGACTGTGTAACAAATGGATGAGCCAGCAATTATCAAAATCATACGGAGCCTTGGTTAAGTCCAAGAGGAATCCAGCTCTTTCGTTGGTAAGTTCCAACAAATTTGCATTGAGGTAATTTTCTTCAGAGTAAATAAACAATATGTTAAGAGACAAATTCATCCAGATTGCAGTGCTTTTATATGTTGTCAATCAAATAAGGCAGATGCAACAGAATTTTCCAAATCAATTATTCCCTCACCGCTTACAAGGTTTGCTACACGACCATGAAGAACCCATCTGGTTAAACCAATACACCTGGCAAAAGATATCCAAGGATAATGGCTTCAACTCTCAACAACACTGAGCTGGAAAATTTGCATCATCTGGTACATGACAGTTTATCTACAGTAGAGAAGTCGAAATTGTGATGCAAGACTGCATTTGGAAAATGACTTTGTTTATGGGTGACATCAGCAAACAGTAGCCATGGGAAGAGAAGCACTGCTGGTGGCTAGCACAGGGCAGGAGGTACAGCAGCCTTTAAGTTCCACACCACCAGGTTCAGGAACAGTTATCAGCCTACAACCACTAAGCTCCTGACCCACTATGGATAATTTCACTCACCTCAAACGGAACTGGTCCACAATCGGCAGATTCACTGTCGACTCTACAACTCATGTTCTCAGTATTAACCTTTTTTTTTAAATTGCACAATTTGTCTTCTTTTTGTAGACTGGTTGTGTGTCAGTCTCAGGTTACGTCCACACTACGCCAGATAATTTTGAAAATGAAGCTTTTTCTCTTCGTTTTGACCCTCCGTCCATACTGAAACAGCATTTTCATCCCCCAAAAATGGAGATTTTTGAAAACACTCTTCAGAGTGTGTAAATTTGAGAACGATTGTTTCCGTTGTAATGCGGACGGGGTAAACGGAGAGATTTAAAAATGATGTCATGCCAACACCACAACAATGCTTTTTCTGTTTGGTACTGCGCAAGCACTGCCGGACGGCTGTTATAACGCGCAGTCAGTGTGAACGGCGTGAGAGTTAATTGTAAAATGAGCTTTTTTGACTAGATCCCCTAAATTGATTTGACTGAGTCTTTAAAAATATTAATGTCAGAAATACTGCGCAGGTCTGGCGGCAGAAGATTCCACTCTCTTCGTTCTTGATCCTCCAAAATATTCCGCATGGAATTTAAACTGGAGGTGGCGGAGGGTGGGCTTAAGGAGGAGCTTTTTGAAGAAGAAAAGCTGCCTTAAATTTAATTGGGTTTGGTTGTGTGACTGTGTTAGGATTAAGATTATTCCATGCTTTAATTGTGCGAGGGAAAAATGAATTGCTATACATATCTGACTTGGTAGTTAGTATTTCAAATTGAGTTGAGTGCCCTCTTCTGCTCCTAATAGGTTTGGGTTTGATGTGGGATTGGTAGTCTATGTCGAGTTGACCATTTAACATTTTGTAATTGATGATCTTGGGTAGAGGACGGCTTCATGCGTGTTGTTTACTTTATTGTCTACGTTAATAGCTTGTTTGGAATTAACCATCTCCACTGCTTTGCTGACTTTGTAGTCGTTTGTAACTCACAGAAACAGTTCGACTTCATTGTCTGTCTAAACAAAGAAGTCCAGTCTGATTTTCCCAGTTGAGGTTTTCTTTGTATTCCTCGAAGACATTGTTGAAAACTTTCTTTCGCTGTTGTTGTTGGTACTCTAGCTTTTGATCAATGGAAATAGCACAACGCCGCCACGGAAACGTAAATATTATACCATTTCCTCTTCGCTTGTTTTCTGTAGATGTGTCTGCACATGCATAGTAGGAGTAGATTCGCCCAAATATCCATTTTAGTGTGGACAGAGATATTTTGAAAAATGCCTAATGTGGACACCTGTCGTTTTTACTCGAAACCAGCGTTTTCAAAATTATCCGGTCTAATGTGGACGTAGCCTTAGTGTGTAGTTATAAGTTCTATGGTACTTCTTTATTTTCCTGTAAATGCCTACAACAAAATGAATCTCAGGATTGTACATTGTGACATACCCATACTTTGTTAATAAATTTAGTTGGACCAAGTAAGAATGTAAACGAGAGTACATATAGCCCCTGCAAATATAGACAAGTATAGTTCCATCCTGCTGACCCCTAATTTACAATTTATGCAAACCAGACACCACACCCTCTCTGAATGTTTAGAAGAGCTTTGTATATTGAAATAAACAGCAGGTAATGGTTTTAGATAACATTATGTATTTTCACTCCCTCCAGTCATACCTCTTCTTCACTTGTTCTCCCAGTCTGTTGTCACCAGTACAATCTTCTACGCAGTGGTGTGCTGGGGCAATGGCATCACCACAGGCTCAATAAACTGATTAGAAAGGCTAGCTCTTTTATAGGAGTCAAACTGGACACACTGGAGGCTGTGGTAGACCCTAGAAAAAAAAATCCTAGCAATTCTGGACAATGCTTCTCACCCTCTGCATGCCACTTTTAGTAACAGACCAAAACAACTGTGATGCTCCAAAGAGCGCTATGAGGTCATTCTTACCCTCAGCAATTAGGCTCCATAATGAGTCAACCTATAGCTAGGGAAGTGAAGACCCCCTCCTGTTAGATTGTTTGAGGTAACTTTTTTTTAAATTCTTCCTTACTTCCTTCTAATATTTGTATATCTGGGCACCTGTAGTGCTACTTACCCTTGGGATCAATAAATTATCTATCTAATCATCACCAAGACTTCTAAGCCACATTCAATACAAACATACAAGCTTGATAAAGGCATGGTATGGTAGCCGTGTATGAATGTCTGCTGAAGTATCTTGTAACGAACAAGCTGCTTCCACATCTCTGCCACCACAAAAATGAAGCAGCAACTGCAGAACAATTTTATCCTCCCATTTTATTTATTCTCCACAGTAGCAATTCGGAAATTGGGTGTGCAGGGATCAAATTCAATCACTGAGTCCGTACACTCCAAGGAGCTTTCTTCAATGAAATTCAGTTCATCTGATGTCCTCTCAAATACACGTGACTATACTCATTTTTAAGCCTCCCAATGACACCTGTAATGCCCCATTTCTGCAAGTATGCTGGTATCATCCAGCTCTACACATTTAACACATCCACTATTCTCCAACTATCTGATATACAGTACTAGATGAATATACATCACTCCAAATAAACATTGTAAAGACTGAAATCAACATCTTTAGCGTCAGTCTTTAGCGTCACATATTCTCATGATTGATCTGATTGGCTGTCTGCTACATCCGACAATAATTAGATTTAGGTAGTATTTTTGTTATGCCTTTGAAAGTGGCTGTTGAGTCCAAGTTGAGAGTGACATAGACGTCCACAATAAGGATATGGAAACAGTCCTGGATTTTGTAATGAAAAACATAGAAATCTACAGCACATTACAGACCCTTTGGCCCATAATGTTGTGCCAACCATGTAACCTACTCTAGAAACTGCCCAGAATTTCCCTGCTGCATAGCCCTCTATTTTTCTAAGCCCCATGTAGCTACCTAAGAGTCTATTAAATCCACCTCTACCACCGTCGCTGCAGTGCATTCCACACACCCACCACTATGTAAAAAAAACTTACCTCTGACATCCCCCTTGTACCAACTACCAAGCACCTTAAAACTATGCTCCCTCGTGTTAGCCATTTCAGCCCTGGGGAAAAAAGCTTCTGGCTATCCACACGATCAATGCCCCTCATCATCTTATACACATATGAAGGCACTGCTATAGCTTTCCTTCTGTCTTGGACAGTGACTAGTTCTGCTCAGCACCTCTCCTCTTAGTTGTTGTGAATGATTCTTCAATACCTTTCTGCCGAATGTGACAAATCAACAATCTTAACTGAATCGTTAGCCATCACATTAATCTTTACCAACATTATTAAACCAATTAATTCAACTGGGGCACCAGTGTGAGTACTAAAGCAGCAGTAAGCTATTCAGGTATTTGTGCCAGTTCCGACATTAAAATCACAGTTCACCTCTATTCCACTTTCAGCTGTTGCACATTATCAATCTTCGTATTATTGAGTCTGACCACAACCCAAGTCTCATACCACACATCTTCACAATCCCAAGCCAATGCATTGGGACTTCTATAGAAATCAATTACACTTCTGCCACAAATACATCTGTCCTTTTGATTTCTCTATCCCAATGCACTCCTGTTAAGCATGGGGGCTAGCAACCCTATCCCGTAAAAATCCAGAGCTACAGAAGCTCCAAAGGCTCATCCCCCGGGAAAGGAAGAATCTTTGAGGATGGGCTACAGTGGAGACAACATGTTAAGACTGGCCCACAGAGGACTCGGGTGAGCAGCTGTCAGTGGCCAATGCCCCAGTAGGGATGATGGGCTTAAGTAACGCACTCCTGGCTGTCCTCCTCATTCTACTACCTGTGTCTGAACTCACACGATTGTGTTCCCCCACACCCTAGGCCTATTGACTAACTTTAGCATCTAGTTAAGTAATTAATATCTCAAATTTTAAAACTGTTGCTTATTTTGAAACTCTGTCACAATCTGCTAGACTGTTGGCCTGGGTGTGTGAGTGTGAGGAAAAGGGGCTTGTTTTGTTCTGCTGAACATAGTGGACATATATGGTGAAACTTGCAGGCTGTGCCCAGCACATCCTTATGACATGTTGGTTGTTAACACAAACAATGCAGTTCACTGTACATGTGACAAATAAATGAATTTGAATCTTGCCCTTGACCATCTATAGCTAACTTCCTCCAGCCCTACAACTTCCCATCAAGATGCTAGACACGACCATGGTCAAGCTTGATCACCCTACAATCGAATGCTGCCATTGAATATCACCACCCCTCTAATTTCTTTAAGATGCATCTTAAAACCTTCTAGAAGGTTCACTTTACATCCCACCTCCACAACTCTTTCCCCCCCCCCCCAGACACTCATGCAATATTGTTCTGCTTCATTGTCCTGCTGATGTCAGGGGTAAGTTTTTTTTATGCAGAGAGTGGTGAGTGTGTGGAATGGGCTGCTGGCGACAGTGGTGGAGGCGGAAACAGAAGGGTCTTTTAAGAGACTCCTGGACAGGTACATGGAGCTTAGAAAAATAGAGGGCTATGGGTAACCCTAGGTAATTTCTAAAGTAAGTACATGTTCAGCACAGCATTGTAGGCCAAGGCACCTGTACTGTGCTGTAGATTTTCTATGTTTCAAGTTTCTTCTTTGGTATGCTCCCATCATCCATTCTACTGGCAAGGTACTTTTTAGGTAACATCACAAGCAGTACCCTCCCGTGTTAACCACCTTTTATCCATGAAATACATCCTAATGACTCATGCCCTGTTGTTTTGCTGGGCTGGCAAATCTGAGAGATTTCTTATTTGTTCTGCTCTCCCTTAGCTCACTTCATATATGACAAACCCTTACAATTCAAAAACATTGGTCTTTTATTCTGCACTACATCTAGTCGCTGTCCTCCTCCTACATCAAGGTAGATTAAGGCATCTCTGCTTTTGAATAATTACATAACTAATTCATTTATTAATATAGGGAACATCTTTGGATAAAGGCATTATGGTTGAAAGGCCTTATTGGGTCTGAAGAATATTTCTTGACCAATTAAGATTGTAAAATTACCTTCTATTTGACCCAAATGCACGTTATGTTGAAACTGTAGAGGAGTTTGGTAAGAAAAACGCAAACAACAGGAATTCTGCAGATGCTGGAAATTCAAGCAACATACATCAAAGTTGCTGGTGAACGCAGCAGGCCAAGCAGCATCTATAGGAAGAGGCGCAGTCGACGTTTCAGGCCGAGACCCTTCGTCAGGACTATCCTGACGAAGGGTCTCAGCCTGAAACGTCGACTGCGCCTCTTCCTATAGATGCTGCTTGGCCTGCTGCGTTCACCAGCAACTCTGATGTATGTTGCAGGAGTTTGGTAAGGTCTAATTTGGAGTATTGTGTGCAGTTCTGGTCACCTACCTATGGGAAAGATATCAGTAAGATTAAAAAAGTGCTGTGAAAATTTACAGGATGTTGCCAGGACTTGAGGATCTAAGTTAAAAGGAAAGATTGAACAGGCAAGGACATTATTCCCCGGAGCATAGGAGAATAAGGGGAGATTTTGACAAGTTATACAAAGTTATGAGGAATATAGATAAGGTAAATGCAAGCAGGCTTTTTCTTCTGAGGTTGGGTGAGAATAAAACTGAAGGTCATGGGTTAAGGGTGAAATGTTTAATGGGAACCTGAGGGAAACCTTTCACTCAGAGGGTGGTGAGTGTGGAATCAGCTGCCAGTGGAAGTGGTGGATGCAAGGTCAATTCTAACATTTAAGTTTGAAGTGCATGGGTGGGACTGGTACAGAGGGCTACAGTCCGGGTGCAGTTTAAATAGACTAGGCAGAATAATAGTTTGGTATGGTCTAGATGGGTCAAAGGGCCAGTTTCTGTGCTGTAGTGTTCTATGATAAACCATCCAGGCAGAAACCAGCAAACATCAAGCTCGCATTTCATACAGCCCAGAATAGAGAGCTGGAGCCGTTTACTGTCCTATCTGCCTTACCATCACATCCAATGAAACAAGATTGTAAGGTTCAGGTCCCAGAGGGCCAATCACTGAAGACAAGTTCCTATTACAAGAGAAACTTTATGAAAGGTTGGAGTGAAATACAACACCAACACATATCAACATTACAATGAAGCTTCAGATCCCAATCAACTCCTACAAGTGGAAATTTTTATCCATCTTCCCATCTGACAAAAAAGTCTGCTTCAGATATTTCTATTCTTCCATTAATCTGTTCCTTGTATGTGCAAAACTGACCCTTCAAGAACTCAATTTTGCCCAGAGATAAACTATGTATGAGGACGTCTTTAGAAGGAAGTAAAAAAAAACTTTGATTTTAATGGAATTAATAACTGACTTTTAATTATTTTCCCACTGCTATCCCAACCATAAAACTCTGCCGTGGACAGTCCAAAACCTGGCTATTAGATGAGAAGGGTTGGGCATGGGGCTAACAACTCCATCCCATTAAATTCCCTGAGCTACACACACACACACACACACACAGACCAACAGAAGCTCCAAAGACCTCACCCCTGGTAGAGGAAGAATCTTTGAGGACGACCCAGAGCTGGGAACAACCTGAAAGAATGACCCAGGTCAGAGATTTCTGGTGAGCTGCTGCTGGTGGCCTCTGCCCGAGTAGGGGTGATGGGCTTAGGAAGAAAAGAATCCCAACCACAAACTAGAAAATTATACGTCCATCACATGGCATCTGGTTGCAATATTGCTCAGCAGACTACAAACACAGAGTATCCATCCCTCGTATGTGGCATATCCAGATAATCACCCAGCAAAACTCTACTTAGGAGTGCAGCCTCTAAAAAAAGCAGTTGCAGGAAGCAGGTTCCATGATGTTGTTTAGCCTCATTGGCGTGAGATTTTAAAAAAAGCACCAATGAGGCTAAACACGTCATAAGTAATCAATTACAAAGAGCATGTAATCACAACAGCAAATACAGCAGCTAATCTGAATTGAGCAAGGTCCCACAACAAGTAAACAAATGAGTACCCAGTTCGTGTTTTTTTTTGGTCATGAGGATTGAGGGAAGTGTCATGGCCTAGAACACGGGAAATGTTTACATCCACCAGGATTCAGCGAGAGAGACCATATTTTCAGCATATTTACAGCTCAAGGTCACAATCATTATTGACAAAATCATGTCAGCCAACAAGTTGGCAGTGGTGGATTGTGATGCACACAGATCATCTATTGCACAAAAAGACTGGGGAAGCTAACTATCAAAGATCAAAAGAAACAAACTATAAAAACCTCTCCCAACAAAAGCAGGATAATTTGTCCAGGGAAAGAAAGAAAATGATGACAGTTACAAAAAGTTTGAATAAAATCAGTACAAAAGTTTGAATAAACTACGGAGATCAAAGTTTGCATTCAAAGGTTTGATATGGTACACACAGCAACAAACCTCAATGATTATCATGATGATTATGTATTTTTGTTTCATATTCTTATACAAAACTTAATCGTTAAATAGTGCATTTTTCTAACATATAGTAGATTCTGGCTAATTGGGTCATCGGTTCATCGGGGCAGGTGCTTATCTGGGACAACTCTTAAAGAACAAAAACTAACAGAAATTATCTGGGATTCCCGTCGCTCATTTGTGACACCATGCCATTTAAGGCTGATTTTAAATGGCTGATTTATACTTGTGTGTCAACTCGATGCCGAAGGTATGGCGTCGCCACGAACCCTACACAGAGCCTACGCAGATCCCTACGCCGTAGCCTGGCGTGCACCTCTCCCAAAATGTAACTACGCGTCGCAGCAACACAAACTGCAACAACTGTGATTGGTCCGCTTGGTAGCATCGCATTTACTCCTACGCTGCAATAGCTTCCCATTGGGCGACTGAAGGGCAGGGAAGGAACTCTGGCTGCAATGCTTTCCATAAAGCTTTACAGACCTCCGAAATTATGGAGGACACATTTCGCTTTTACGAAAAAAGACGCTCGCTTTAAACTTGTTTACCCCAAGAAAAACAACCATGACCATGAAGCCTTGCGACTGCAGGTGTGTGCGCATGCACAACGTGCCCGAATTGCAGAGCGATGCAGACACACCGACGCACAAGTATAAATGCTCACAACACGCGTAGGCCACTTGTGTAGGTTACGGCGTCCATTTGACGCACAAGTATAAATCAGCCTTAAGTTAGGACAGGCGACTGTTGCCAAACAGTTTCTAAGTAGCATCAGTGGTGAGCACTTCCGTGGTTGTTAGACACTATAACACGCTTAGAGCAGACAACTTTTAAAATAGTGTCAGTTGCATGTGCTTGTGTTCAAAAGCAGTGTGATTTTTGTCAATGAAAGTTGGCCAAAAAATAAGCATTAAGACAAATGTGAACTGTTTAGCTCACTCCCATTTCAAGCATTCAGCCTTGGAGATGCCAGAAATGGCCAAGAGTGAAAATTAATTGATTTCAATACTTCAACAAGTTCAATAACATCTGAAGAATTTGAAGGTATCAATAATCATCCAAAATGTTACAATGAAAATGAAGATCAGGAGGATGTAATCATCAAAAGCATTGTAAGAAGGCAGTCCATTATCTGCATTACGTGTCTGTTCTAATTTTGTTCATTTTCAGTCAATCAAAAGAACACGGCAGCATACACCGGGCAAAATCCTCTGTCGATAATTGTTAGGAACTAATACACAGTTTTATAGTACTGTAGTAGTATTGGTAGTGCTCACATTCACTCTGCATTTCATTTAAATTATAATTTGTTACTCAATTTGTCTTCTCAAATACCTCTTTAACTATTTGTGAAACTTCAGCTAATTTGGGAAGCTGTTTAATTGGGACAAAATATGTCTTCCAGATTAGATTTTATTTATCACAGGTGCATCAAACACACAGTAAAATGGTGTTAACAACCAACATGCCCAAGGGTGTGCTGGGGGCTGAATGGAAGTGTTGCCACGTATTCTGGTGCTAACATAGCATGCTGCACAATGCTCAGCACGATGTCACAGAACACAAGCAACAAAACAGCAGCAGCAAACAAGACCCATCTCTCCCTCTCACCCATCAACATACACAGCCCTCTAACCCCAACTATCAAAAAGATAAACAGGACACATTGCCCTCCAAATATTGTGTTTAAAGAAAGCAGAAAGCAATTAAATTTGGTGCTAATTTTACATTTTAAAGTTTGGAATAAATCTCCCACCAGGGAATATTGGGTGTTGTACACAACTAGTTGTCCACGATCTCACATAATATTTTACTACAATATTTTAAATAAAGATTAAGAGTACATCATTTCATTTTCAATTGGTAATGAGGTGTTGTCATTGCTGACAAATTCAAATTCATGTAATCTGACCTACAAGTCTTCCACCACAAGGACGCAGCAGGTGATATGCCCTGTGAACTCACTTAAGATTAAACAGGTTAGAGTGAACAGGATGTTACAGTGAACTAATTTAGACATAGACAAGTTATAATTCATATGCACATGGCTGATTATTACGGTGCTATTGCCCTGAAAGCCTATTAGGGGGTAGTTAGGAGCAGACAGAATGATTTCTTACAAGCCAAACCAGCTTGTAACAATGTAAAATTCTCACTCCTGGTTTGGATTTTCGCAACAATTCAGTGGCTTGTGCTTACCTCAGAACTGTTAGTGTTAAGGAAATTACCATTCAATTAATCCAGAGAGCAACATCAGCAGTCCCATTTCTCTTCTCTTTCCCTCAGTACTCTACAAATTAAATACTACTCCAATTTCCTTTTTGAAGGAAATGATCAATCCACTTCCACCACTCTAACAGTCAGCAAATTCTCAATCACACCACTGTATGAGGCATTTTTGCCCTATCTTTTACTTTTTGTGAGCACTAGCTGTTGAACTATGTGCAAATGGGAACAATTCCCCTTCCTCATACTATTAGAACCAGCTGCAGCACTGAACACTTTTATCAAACATCCTCTCAAAATCTCTCTCTCCAAGGGCAAGTCCAGCTTCTCCACTCTGATTCCATAACCAAAATCCCTCATCCATTAATCAGTAATCCATTCATTGGGTATATTTAAAGCAGTGGGTGATTGGTTCTTGATTAGTACAGGTATCAAAGGTTACAGGGAGAAGGCAGGAGAATGGGGTTGAGGGGTAAAATAAATCAGCCATGATGAAATGGAGGAGGGGACTTGAGGGCAAAGTGGCGTAATTCTGCTCCTAAGTCACTCAAAGGACTTTGCGATCTTCCTCGAGTATGACGAGCAGAACTAGATACAGTAGTCCAGCTGTAGCCTACAAGGATTTTGCACAGGTTCGAAATAATTTCCCTTCTTTTGTATTTGGTTTTGATTTATAAAATCCAAAAACACCATTTTCTTGCTGGTCACTCCCTCAATATACCCTCCCACTTTCACGTACCTAGTCAATATCATCTCCCCTTAACCTTTTCGCCACAGTGCATCACTTCAAATTTGTATATTAAATTTCATCTGCCATCTATCCATCCAGCCAGCTACATCTCCCTGGAGTCTACACCTACCACCTTCACTATCAGTCATGCACAAATTTGGAAATTTCAACCAGTCGTCAATTACACTCAAATCATTAATCCCATACTTTAAAACAAAAGAGGCCCACAGCAGTGATTCCTGGGGTACACTACTATTTACCATCTGCCAACCTGAAAAACAAACATTTTTCCTACTGCCTTATGCCAACTTTCTATCAGAAAATACTTTTTTTTCCAATGGTAGCATGCAGCCAACTGAAGATGTTAAATTAACACTCCATTATTTTGCCTACAACTTTAACACAGCACGCATGTATTGTGGTATCTCCCACCTGATGGTGGTATTGGGGGGAGAGGGGTCAAAGAGATTATCCCATCTGTCCTACTACCTCTTTGACACCCTCCCCCCAATCAGGTGGGAGGTAGCTTAGCATTAATACAAGAACCGTTAGGATAGAAAACAGCTTCTTACCAAGGGCATGAGACTATTCAACTCCCTGCCAGTATCTCCAGGCCTCATTGCTTATGAAGCACCAGTAGCATTATTCTGTTTACTCTTTGACTTGTGTTGTAAATGCACCTTATGCAAAATGACAATCATCTGGAATATAATTTATGATAATATTACCTTACGTGTTGTGCCTGAGTTATATATACTGTGTTGTGCACCTTGAGCTGGAGGAACATTGTTTCATTTGGCAGAATACAGTTGTGTACAGTTGGATGACAATAAACTTGAACTTGTTTATTTCAGTTTGACTCGGTGGGACTCTAACTGTTCTGTGTTGCCCTTATGGAGATATCAAGTGCAATTACTTAATCAGTTATCTACAAAAGAATTTTATTTCAAATTAATTTGCTTATTTATTGACATACAACATGGAGTAGGCCCTTCCAGCCTTTTGAGCCACACCACCCATCAATCTTCCAATTTAATCCTGGCCTAATCACAGAACAATTTACAATGACCAATTGACCAACCAACCAGTAGGTCTTGGGAATGTGGGAGGAAGCCCATGTGCTCACAGGGTGAATGTACAAACCCTTACAGGCTGCAGCAGGAATTGAACCCAAGTCACCTGTACTGTAAAGTGTTGTGCTAACCATTACGCTACCAGGCCCCTTTGAATTTAAAATTTTCTATTTGCTGTGAAGGGATTCAAACTTATTCCAGGCACATGGCTATTAACCTAACTATATAATTTGGCCAGGGACGATCCCCAGTCCAGCTATGAAAGCAGGAGGTTTGAACAAGAGACTCGTAACCCTACCACATGAAACCCAGAGTTGCAGAAACACCAACAAAGCTCCAACGATCTCATCCTAGGGAGAGGAATTATCTTCAATGAGGTGCTACACCTGGGGACAACCTGAAAGACTGGCCCAGGACAGAAGACTCTGGTAAGCTGCTGTTGGTGGCCTATACTGCATTAGGGGTGAAGGGCTCACAAAGAACTTAAAAATTAAGTACCACAGAAACTCAATAGGTGCTGAAAACACAAGCCAAAACCATCTCATTATTTAATTACCACAACCTCAAAAGTGATACTCATTATTCGTCAACCCAATTACAGTTCCCATGTGCCCAAACATCCCATATCAACTTTTCCTGGGAAGAGTGGAGTTCAAGTTAATAAGCACTAAAAGCGGTATGTTGATGCAATACAAAGTAAACAGATGTTTGCTGATTTGGAAACATTCTTGACAGCAAAACACAAAAAAGGCCTCTATCATTAACATAATATATCCTAAATAGAGATGTGCTCAAACATACTTTCCCATCTGACTCAATGTCATTTGTGTTTTTTTTGGAAATTGACACACTTGTAATAACAATACCGGGCCATGATCTTGAGGTCTGAATATTGATTTTACTACACTGGCAAGTCCAATTTTAAATTCAAACTTCAACCAGGTAGCTTCAACCACCTCGCAAGTACTTCACTGCACAGCCTGTCAGCAAGATTCCTGACTACTTTTGAAGAGGATCAGGGTATGTGGGGTCATCTGTTTCAAACTATTGCACATATTAGCCTCAGGAGAAGAACAAAAAAGGTTTCAACAAGAGCTTTTTACTTTTAGTAAAGTAGGTTCTTTGTTGCTAATAAGTGCGTCTGAAAATTTGGGTTCAGGAAGAACACCAGCTACAATTCAATTTGAAGATCGTTTTAAGGTAAAGATTTTAAAGCAGCCCTCAGTAGAACAAGGATGTATCTATCAACAACTGGGTCTGCATCCTTTTGAAGGGATGGCAAAAATGCACAGCAATACTTCACTTTAGCTGACATTACATCAAATCATCTCAGACTTCAAAACATAACCTTAAGACAGATATAATTTAACCATAGCACTAGAAACATCCTTACCCATTTTTTCTTGTACCAAGTTAGTTAAACTTGACATTAACTTCAAAACAAAAACTACTTATGATGGGTATCTGTCTGTACGTTGTCTGTTTAGTCACTTCCATAGATGCTGCCTGACCTGCTGAGTTCCTCCAGCATTTTATAAGTGCAACGAATCTGACTTCAAATTTATCATATACATGCACTGAAAATGCCATGGTTTTGTTCATGACCACTAATGTGATGAACCCCATTTAGGATATCACTTTCAGTTATAAACACACATGAACATACTGACAGATTTAAAAGTCTGTCAAGCTACGTACAAAAATAAAGAATCAACAAGTTTTAGAAGGAAGGTACAACTAAAAGAGTGACAGGTCTATACAGTGATTTACACAATATTGTTAATCAAGTCTGTCAAATGATACAAAAGAGACAACAAACCTGGGAAAGAGGTAAAATTTGTGCTAAATCGGTTTAACGAGGTCAGAATGGTGAGAAAATTGCCTGCACCAAAGATTTTCCAAGTACAGAAGAAAAGGAATTCACATAAAAAAGTGAGGGGGAGGGAGAAAAAGAGGAAAGATTGCAATAACAAGAATAGAGCAGCACAAACTGCAAGAGGCTAGGAATGTACACAAGAATTTCAATTTTCTGGAAACCAAATGAGTAAAAATTATAAAATAAAGGTAGAGCATAGGAAACCGCATTAATCTTTCACGGCCACCTCCCCAACCCCCAAACATATACACACTCAGAAAACACAACAAACACGAGACATTTTTAACCCATCGCGATTATTTCAAAGACCTGTGCTCGCCACACAAGCAAAAAAAACGCCACACTTAAAGCCCGCAGATTACAAGACATTTAACCACTACCTCCCCCTCCCACCACCATATTGCTGACACAGACACCACCACCCCCACCACTCACTTACCTGATCGGAAAATGTTTGCTCTCCCTCTCACACATGATTCATCCAACAGCCCGCCATGGCACACGAAGAAAAGCGAATCCTTCTTCCTTTTTATAAGCCTCGGGAACGCATTCTCGGTCTCTTTCTCCCCCTCTCTCACACACATATATACACACCCAAACGCGCACATATACACCCAGACCGCTTGTTTTGCTGGTGGCAGTGGCGGAGAGGAGTGGGGGAAATTGTTATTATTTGTGCTCTCTCCTCGCTCTTTTGCTCCCTTTTAATTGAATTCTTTCTTTATAAAGATGACACCAAGCGCCCAAAGTGCGCCATGGAGAGATAAACACAAAATGGCCGCCGCGCCGACCCAACAGGGAGGGCGCTGCAGCCGCCCGACCCGAAACACCACGCCGTCCCCTAAATCCACAACCACCGCCCCAACGGTAAACAAATCTCAACAGAACGCCGAGACCAGGCCATAAACTCAAAACTAAAATATTTTTCTCTCATCTTTTCGTTTTTCGAAAAAAAAATTACCCCTTACCCACACCCCCTTGCGCCGGCAACCGTTTGGCTCGGGAGCTCGGTCCGAAGTGCGGCTTCGTTCATTTTATTCTTACCGTCTTTACAAAGGGAGGGGTGTGAAGAGAGAGAGAGAGGGGGGGGAAATAAGAAAGGTGGAGAGTCTATTGCTATTGTTTTAAGTCTAAAGGGGATTGTTTTAATTTATTCCAAGGTCGTGATTTCCAACCCAGAATGCAATGCGAGGGGGTAGCTGCTGGTGACCAGCAGAGGAGAGGTGTTCATTAAACCTCCTAAGACGTGCGAAAAAAAAAACTTTTAAGGTTTCACATCTAGGTTATTTTGCATCTGCAAGTTTGCAATATGGATGCTTTGTGGTCGGCGTGCAACTTCAGTACGGGTGGCACCTGAGCTGATAATTCGCCTTTAGTTTTAACAAGGGTTTAAATTTCCCGGCATGCCTTTCGTTGAGGTGAAGGGAGGGGGGCAGGCTTCAATCTGTATTGAGTTGGAAATATAAACCCTTTCACACAAGGACCTGTTAAAATATATCTATGTGGTGGAAATGTTCAGGTGGGGTTTTAGTCTAAAGGCACCCCGAACCCATCAGCCTTATAGTTGGGAATCGTGCCTGGCAACCTGCAGATTTGCCATAGCAACGGAAAGAAAAACGTTTAGGAACCAGGTAGAAAAAGCTTCCTTTTGACCGCAACACGGGCGCAAATGACTCCCGTTTTCGAATAAAAGAAAACTGTAGGCAGATATTCGTCTTCTGACAAAACTGACCCTATTTGTGAGCAGGAAACGCGCCCCCCCCCCACCTTTGAGGGAGGAATCTCAGCATCTCAAAAGTTGCGTTATTTCAAATTTACTCAATTACGAGAGAATGTATCTGAACAATTTATCCCTCCAGTTACCTTTTTCAACAAATGGTTATTATTAAATTATTTAGGGTACTGCTGTGACCTGTTGACCTTACCGGAAGTATTTGGAGGCAGGCAAGATGGTGGCGCCCGCTGCGCGGGGCGTGTAAAGGGAGCGTGGATCATTATATCCAGTGCGGTAAAGGTGAGAGAGACTGTCGTTATTTTCAGAGGGAGGAGGGCGAGAGGGACCGATCGCTATACACTGGGAGAAGAAGCGAGAGGGAATCGGTCACTGTACTCTGGGGAAAGAAGGCCGAGAGGGAATCAATCGCTGTGCACTGGGACAAGAGGCGAGAGAGAATCGGTCACTATTCGCTGGGAAAGAGGGGCGAGAGGGGATCAGTCGCTATACACCGAAGAAAAAGACAAGAGGGAATTGGTCGTTATTCCCGGGAGAGAGGGTGTGGGGTGAGCGGAGAGAACTCAGTAGATCAAGCAGTATCTGTTAATGAATCCCTGCATCAAGACTGTTCAACCTGGCCCTTAAGGTTACGAAGGTTACTAAATCTAACGTGCGCTTTAGAGCATAAATAACACAGAGACGCTGCAGAGGTGTTGGAGATTTAATTTATTTCTGGGGAGTGTTTGCGCTGTGCGCAGCTTTCACCTGAACCATCGATATGCCCTTTCTTCCACAAATGCTGCTTGACCCGCTGAGTTCTTCCAACAGATTATTTGTTGCTCCAGATTCCTGAGCCGCGTCGGGTTGGGTAGTGTCTGTTGAGACAGAGTCCATGGGCGGGCGTTGGTACTGAGCTGCGTCCGTAACTCTCTGTAGTTTCTTGCAGTGTCGGGCAGAGCAGTTGCATGATTTATCCAAATGGGATGTTGTCTATGGTGCTTTAATAAAAGTTCATAAGAGTCAATGTGAACATGCCAAATTTATTTTAACCACCTGAGGAAGTCGAAGTGTTGGTGAACTTTCTTGGCAATGGTGTCTACATGGTTGGACCTGGGTGATGTTTGCACCTAAGAATTTGAAAATCCCAAACCTGTCTACCTCAGCACCATTGAGTAGATAGGAGCACATGTACCACCCCCTTTCTGAAATCAATGACCAGCTCGTTGGTTTGAGAACATTGAGGGAAATATTGTTGTCATGACACCATGTCACTAAGCTCTCTACCTCCTTTCTGGTCGCTGACTTATCATTATTTGAGATGCGGCCCACTACGGTGGAATCATCTGTGACCTTGTAGATGGACTTCGAGTAGAGATCTGGCCTCACAGTTATGAGTGTACGGGGATCTAGGGGTGTCGGTGAACTTTCTGGCCTGTGTGGTTAGACCAGGAAAGGCTATCGGTGATGTTTGCATCTAGGAATCCTAACACTGTTGATGTGGACAGGAACACGTGCACTACACCCCTTTCTGAAGTCAGTGTCCAACACACACAAACTGCTGGAGAAACCCAGCTGACCAGTTGGTGTCTATGGAAAAGAGTGAGCAGTCAACGTTTCGGACCGAGACCCTTCATCAGGACTGGATTTCAGCCTGAAACGTCGACTGCTAGCTCTTTTCCATAGATGCTGCTTGGCCTGCTGAGTTCCTCCAGCATTTTGTGTGTGTTGCTTGGATCTCCAGCATCTGCAGAGCACTTTTGCTGACACTGAGGGAAAGGTTGTTGACATTGACACAGTGTTACTAGGCTCTCTATTCTACCCCCTCATTTTTTTTTTAAAAGAACTGATTTATTTATCACAGATCCACAGTATTAAACTCCAGTCCAATTAAAGGCTAACATGATCAGAACAAACCCCTCCAGTGCCCAGTGACCAAGGTTTAGTTCCAGGTGTGATGAACAGCATCAATAACTGCAGAATCTGATGCCAATGGTCAATGAACTTGCAACTGGATTTGCAAATTGTGGTAGTTAAATGCACCATGGAGTTATGTGAACTGTTCCCCACCCACCCCAATATGAACTTGCTGGTGTTTTAGTGGGTGGGATGGATGACCTAGTCCTTCCCACAGATGGAGCAAATAAATGGTCTCATCCCAGAATGAAGTTGCTGGTCTTTCTGTGGATAGGATGAATGAATGAATCTCTTCCCAAGCTCAGAGCAGGTGAATAGCTTGGTCCCAGTGCAAATTCTTAAGGTGGGGTGACTAGGAAAATCCCCTTCCACACATGGAGCAAGTCAAGGGCTTCTCCTTGAAGTCAACTCACTTGTGCATCATCAGGTGGAATGAGTGAGTGAATCCCTTCCCACACAGAAAGCAGGTGAATGACCTCTCCCCACTGCCAACTTGCTGGTGTTCCCTACTGACAGAACATAAGACACTACAGCACTGTGCAGTCCCTTCAGCTCACGATATTGTGCCGACCTTTTAACCTACTCTGAGATCAATCTAAAGCTTCCCTCCTGCACACCCCTTCGTTTCTCTATCATCCATGTACCTATCTAAGAGATTAAAAAATCTCGGTAATGTTTTGCCTCTGCCACCACCCCTGACATGGTGTCCCACGCATCCACCACTCCGTGTTTTTAAAAAACAACAACACACCTATACTTTCCTCCAATCACCCTCATGTTAGCCATTTCCGACCTGGAAAAACGGTGTTGGCTGTCCACTCAGTCTGTGCCTCTTATTATCTTGTATGCCAAAATCAAGCCTTCCTTTGCTCCAACGAGAAAAGCCCTAGCTCACTTAACCTAGTGTCTCGTGGTCAGGAAGTCAAGCTTCCAGTTGCAAAGAAAGGTGTTGAATGCCAGGCTAAGGAGTTTGGAGATTTCTCAGATGCACTAGGCCATTCTGTGCATAACTGAACACCACCACAGTATTTTGTTTTCCCACTCTTTTTGCATTATCTATTTTAGTTTTCTTTTTTGTATATACTTACTATAAGTTATAGTGTTTATTCATACATATTGCAATGTACTGCCATCACAAGACAAAAAATTTCATGGCATACTGTATGCCAGTGATATTAAACCTGATTCTGATAAAGCTAATAAAATCCCTTCCTATTCCCTCACAGGAATGTCAGTGAAGAGCTTGCCAGCGATCGCCAGGTTCTGCCGACTGGTAAGTGCTGTGACTGAGTATAACTTGTCACCGCTTCTGGTTGTTTTTCCTCCCACTTCTCTTCTCTCACCCCCCAAAAAAAAACTCTTTCTCTATCTTTTCCACCATCAGCCAACTTTCCTTGTGCATTTTAATCAAGTTTTCCACCCTGACCAAACCCATCTCTGCTGCTAACCATTCTGTTCTTCAACCAACCTGCACAACCCCTAATCAGCAGATCAACACTGATCACCTTGCAGTATTTATGGGGAGAAGGCAGGAGAGTGGGGTTAAGAAGGAGGATAATTCAGCCATGATTTGACAGCGAAGCAGATTCAATAGGCTGAATGGCTTAATTCTACTCCTGTGACTTATGTCTATTTTTTGATTTTTTGTTCTAATGGTGCTCTTTCTTGTAAAATATCTTGTTCAGTTTATGTTCTTGTGAATGTTATGAATCTGATGCGCCCTGCCTGTGATGTCAGTGCAAATAAGTTTTGCATTGCTCCTGTGCACACGTGTCTGTGCAATGAACTTGAACGTGACTTTTTAACTTCCACCGTTCCCCTCAGTAGCAAGAAACAATTTGGAGGAACTCAGAGGGTCAGCCAGCAATCAGAAGTGGTGTGGTGGTGAAGGAATTATTGGTGTTTCTGGTCAAAATCCTGGACCGTGGATTGTCAGCCCAAAACGTTGTCAATCCCTCCCCCAGCCCCACACAGGCGCCATTTGACCTGTTGAGTTTATTGAGCAGATTGTTTCTTGTGCCAGATTCCACCTGTCTCTTGTGTCTGCCTGTAGAAGGGAGTTCCACCTGGTCCTAACTCCCTGGGTAAATACCTTTCTGCATTTTAAAACATCCCTATGCTCAATGGCAAGCAGAAACACCTCACCAGGCGGACATGCGAAGGAGAATTGATCAGAGGGAAAGGGATACGTTTTTATATCTGAGACTGGTAGATGTTTTTAGGTGTGAGTGGATACCTGAAGTTTCATTACGTAATAAGGTGGATTTCAGGGAGAGATTGGCATTGAACCATGCATAATTTTGTATGCCCTGTATAAGTCAGCCATGATGGAATGGTGTGGCAGATTCGAAGGGCCGAATAGCCTAATTCTGCTCCTGTGCCTCATGGTTTTATAATTTTGCTCTTATTAATTTCTTGGGACCTGGGTATAGATGAACATTTATTGCCCACCTCCAATGGCTCTTGTGAAGGTGATGGCAATCCTATTATTTGATTTATTGTAGTCCTTTCCACTGATGATAAGCCTAATGGGTAATGAGTTCCAGGGTTAGATCCAGTGACGGTGAAGGACTGGACATATTCACCCAAGGCAGGGTGGTGTGCAGCAAGGAAGAGTACCTACAGGAGGTGATAATCCCCTACGATCACTGTCCTTGACAGAGATCAGGCTTGTGAGTCTTCTCTTAAGGTTTGTAGATGCCAGAAAGGCTGTGGGTTATCAGGGGCACAGTTTCTGCAGACGCAGGAAATCTTGAGCAACGCACACAAACTTCTGGAGGAATTCAGCGGGTCGGGCAGCGTCTGTGGAGAGGAATGCAGCAGACAGGAGGACTCTGCAATGGGTAGTTAAAACTGCCCAGTGCATCGCTGGCACCACTGCGTCTGCCACCAAGGACACTAGTACAGAAAGGACTTGGAAAAAGGCCAGCAATATCATGAAGGATCTCACCCACCCTACTCATGGATTGTTTGTCCCATTCCCATCAGGGAGGAGGCTACATAGCATCCACACTAGGACCACTAGACTCGAAAGCAGTTACATTCCCCGAGCCATCAGGCTGCTCTACACCTCCACCCATTGACCCACTATACCACCACTACATAGATATCAACTATGCGGCATGACAAGGAAACTTCTGTTGTAGCCACAGTATTTATGTGGCTGATCCTGCGGACTTTCTGGTTAACGTGCCCCACCCCAGGTTCAAGATCAGAATCAGGTTTATCACCACTGAGATAAGATGCAAAATCCGTTATTTCACAGCAGCTGCATAGTGCAAAGGCATAAAATTCTAAAAATTACATAAATAAATAGAAATTGTGACATAATGTCATGAACTATTCGGAAATCTGATGGTGGAGCAGAATAAACCGTTCCAAAATCATTGAGTGTGGGTCTTCAGGCTCTTGTAGCTCCTTCTGAGTGGTGGTAACAAGAAGGAGGCATTTCCTGGATGGTGAACTGATGAGTAGAGGTAACCCTTCGTCAGGACCTCGGCCTGAAACGTCGACTGCACCTCTTCCTAGTGATGCTGCCTGGCCTGCTGCGTTTACCAGCAACTTTTATGTGTGTTGCTTGAATTTCCAGCATCTGCAGAATCCCTGTTGTTTGCGTTGATGAGTAGAGGTGTTGCTTTTTCAGTAGTTAAACCTTTTTGTACATTTTGTCATGGCATCTTACTACTGACCCTATACTGTACCTGAATGTTGTGTTGCTGTATGCAGGATCTGACTGCACCATTTGCAAAGAAGTTGCAGATGATTCAGAGCATTGTACATATTCACATCCCATTTCTAGCTGTGTAATCAGAAGGAAAGTTATTAATGAAGTAACTGAAGATAGTTGGATCGAGGATTTCCTAGGACTGGGATGATTGACCTCCAGTAACACAAGCCATCTTTTTTTGCAAGGTCTGATGCAGAAGATCTCTAATGGCAATTCTAGACAGCAGAGCCCCAACTACTTCAAAATCTTTGCAACGAGCTACAGCCTCCCATCTCCAGTAGCCCAGAAAAACACTTTTTGCACCCATTCCCATGCCCACCCCACATCCCTGACTGAAGATTTGAACTGTGGAGAAGTTCTTTCCAGGGTCTGATGAAGGCATAAGGAGACCAGAGCTGTGAACGGTGCTCCCAGTGTGGTTTTAATAAGACAGAGGGCGACCAGGAATGTCACAGAACTCCCTTTGGTATTTACAAGGCATAGGAAGATCAGAGCTGTGCATAGTGCTTTTGGTAGTCAGAGAAACTCTGCACAGTGCTCCCAGTGGTCTGACCAAGAAATATAGAAAACAACCGTTAATGTTCTCACCAAGATACAGTAAGATTAGAACTGTTTGGTGATGTCTGTGTATCTAGATGTGCGTGAAGGAGACCAGAGCATTGTGTAGTACTCCCTGTGGGGTCCAACAAAGACATATGGAGACCAAAACTGTGCAAAGTGCTCCCCGTGCAGTTTAATCAAGCCTTAGTACAGGGTTTGACATGTTTGCTGTTCAGTTGTGTCTCTCCAGAAACGGTCATAGTGCCTGGTTTCAGTTCCAGCCTTGCATACTCAGTCAGTTGTTTGTCAGGAGAGGAAATAGCTAATACCCTCAGATGCTCGCCAGAATTCTCTCGCACTTCAGAAATCAGGAGGGAGAAGGGAATGAGTACCTTAGTGCTTTACATCCCTGTGTACAGGAGTTGTCAGATTCTTCCTTGCAATCCAGCTAAGGCCACTGGGTTTCAGAATTTAATGCAGCTTCGGGCACAGAACCTGGGGGAGTGTGGCGAGGTCACAAGGTTGGAGAGCAGACTGTGCGCTGGGAGAGTCATATAGCATGGAAACAGGACCTTCGGCACTCATCCGTGCTCACCAGGATGCTTATCAAAACTAGTACCTGTTTTACACCCATATCCCTCAACTCCCATCTGTGTACTTGCAACATCCTTGTAAGTCTTTTCTGTGGGTTTTCCATTTTAATAACGTGATGACCAAAATCAACCACAATACTTGCCTCACTAACGTCTCTCACAGAACATAGGACAGTACAGCACATACAGGCCTTTCAGCCCACGATACCCGGCTGGTGGCGCAATGGCATCAGCGCCAGACTCCGGAGTGAAGGATCCCGAGTTTGAATCCAGGTTGGGTCACCGCCCCCCCCCCCCCCCGACCGAGCACGCTTTCCATCCATGCCGGGTTGAGCATTGAGCTAGACACTCAGACTCATTAAAAAAAAAAGGGTCAAGTCAGGAACGTTCATATCGTGACCTGGTTAATCTGAAAGGAGACCAATCCTGATACCACGCATGGCTGACTGTCTGGTGTGACACTAAAAAAAAAAGCCCACAATGTTGTGCTTTTAACCAATTCTAAGAATTTATCTTTCCCTCCCACATAACCCTCTTTTTTTCTTTCATCTATGTGCCTATCTTAAGAGTCTTCTAAAACTCCCTAACGTGTCTGCCTCTTCAACCAGCCCGAGTTCCACACATTCACCACTCCACCACTCTGTGGTTTTAAAAAAAAGTTCTAGTTTTAAGGTTAGAGGTGAAAGGTTTAATAAGCACCTGAAGGAAGGTGCCACTCCCTCCCCCTCCTTTCCCCTTTACCCAACCAGGATTACCCCTCTCCCTGCCATCTTCCCACCCTCAGTCCACAATACAGACCCTAGTCAGAATCAGGTTTATCATAACATTTCATGTTATGAAATTTGCTTTTTTTTGCAGCAGCCGATGAGACCTCAACACCATCTCCACAAAACTAGCTGAGTATAAACTACCACTTAAATTCAATGCAACAAGAGATAAACAATAAATGCTGGCTTTGTTCCTGTCACCCACAACCAGTGAACAAACAAAAATGCTTTGAGAATCTCCACTGTATTTCTGATGTTGGACGTTGACAAGAGCTTCTATCCTCTGGTCTAAATGCTGAGGTATGCTGCCCTCTACTGAGTGGTCATGAGCATTGTTGTGCGTTATAGTAAAAAGCACAAGTGTCAGCTTGAAATTAACTGTTAAACCAAAAGATATAGAAGCAGAATTGGGCTGTTTGTCCCATCAAGTCTGCTATTCAATTGTGGCTGATTTCTTTTCAACTCCATATTCCCACCTTCTCCTCATAACCCCCATACTCATCAAGAACCTAGAAATCTCTGCCTTAAATATACCTAATGATTAGCCCTCTGTTGCAACGAATTCCACAGATTCACCACCCTCTGGCACACTCCCCATATCTGTTTTAATGGGACGCCCCTTTATTCTGAGGCTGTCCCTTGGATTCTAGACTCTCTCCTAATGGAAATCCCTCCACCAAATCTTTCTGAACTCCCAAGTCAAGCCCAGAGATGCTAAACGTTAGGATTGTTAGTGGGGCAGCACAGTGACATAGCAGTTCGCGTCAGCGATCAGTGATCAGTGATATCAGGGTATGATTCCCTCTGCTGTCTGTAGGGAATTTATACATTCTCCCTATGACTGCATCGGTTTCTTCTGGGTGCTTTACAGGTTGGTAAGTTGTGGGCAAGCTACATTGGTGCAGAAAGCAGGGCAACACTGGCAGGCTGCCCCCACCCAGTACATTCGTGACACAAGCAACTTATTTCACTGTGTGTTTTGATGTGATAAATAAATCTGAATGCATTCATTTATTCAACAGATTATTAAATGACTCATAGAGTCATAGAACACTACAGCACAGAAACAGGCCCTTTGATCCATCTAGTTTGTGCCAATCTGGTCTGCCGAGTCTCATCTACTATAGTTCTCCACATCTCTCATACCTATCCAAACCTTACAATTGAACTCACATCCGCCACTTTCACTGGCAGCTTGTTCCACACTCACACCACCCTCTAGGTGTAAACGCTCCCTTCAGATTCCCTTTAAATATTTCATCCTTCACCTATGACCTCTAGTTCTTGTCTCACCCAACTTCAGTGGAAAAAGCCTGCTTGCATTCACCCTATTTATACCCCTCATAATTTTGTCTACCCATAAGATCTCCTATCATTTCCCTGTGCTCCAATGAATAAAGTCCTGACTACACAATCTTTCCCTATAACTCTGGTCCTCAAGTCCTGACAACACTCTTGTAAATTTTCTCTACACTCTTTTTGACTTATTAGTATCTTTCCCATAAGTAGGTATCCAAAACTGCATACAATAATATAAATTTTTGTCTCTCAACATCTTATAGAACCTCAAAGTAACATCCTAACTCCATCTTGGTGAAGTGAATGGATTGTTAATGCAATCTGGCAATTCCTGTGGGCACTTTTGCCATGGCTAGTTGTAACTCCAGAAATGAAACTCACTGTCTGCTGTGCAACGGAGTTAATTGCCTCTGGGCTGCAGGGGTGCAAGTATACTTGCCCAGATGGGCAAGTATCCAGTCACTAACCTACTTTTCTTAATTAAACCCCCAGGCTAACCATGGCCGGGCGTTCCATCGTAGCTCAGCTCTGCAGGAGGCGTGTGCAGCACCCCAGGAGGAGGCAGACACCAGGAGACTCCCACCTGTTTTCAGGACCAGTCAAACCGATCCTGTAAGTGCTCTCATCCACGTACATCTGGCCCTCCTGCAACACCGATGCTGCTCTTAAAGGAGGATGTAAAGCAGCACCCGGGAGTTTGTGCATTCTTCCCATAAACGTATGGGTTTCCTCTGGTTGCTCTAGTTTCCTCCTACCTTCCAAAGATGTATGGGTTAGTAGGTTAATTGGTGGTGTGGGTGTAATTGGGTGGGATGGGCTTGTTGGGCCAGAAGGGCCTGTTACTGTACTGATCCGTAAATAAAAACACTTGAAGTCTGCAAATCCAACACACTTTTATCTTCTGATTCTGTCTCAGGTGAACCAGGGAAACGAGCTGGAATATCCTCTCAGACTCAAGCAGCACGGAAGCATGCCCTTCAGCCCAAATGATCTATGCCAGCCTAGGTGTCCATCTAAGCTAGTCCATTGCTTACGTTTGGTCCATATATACCTCTAAGCCTCTTCTATCCATATACCTGTCCAAGTGCCTTTTAATTATTGTAAATGTACCTGTTAACCACTTCCCCTGATAGCTGTTTCATTTATGGATTACCCTCTGGATGGAAAAAGCTAAATCTCTCTCCTCTTATAACCCTTGTACCCTTTTCCCCCTCAAAACTAATCAAGAACCTAGAAATCTCTGCCTTAAATATACCCAATGACTAGTCCTCCACAGCCCTCAGTGGCAAGGGATTCCACAGATTCGCCACCCTCTGGCACACTCCTATTCATGTACCTGTCCAAGTGTCTTTTAAATATTGTTAAAGTGTCTGCTTCAACCTCTGTTTCTTAATTCACCAACCTTGGCAAAAAGACTGTTTGGTTTCGCCCTATCTATGCCCCTCAAGAACAGCCTTGAGGGTAAGATTAGGATGATTTGGCAGGTGAACACATGGCTGGGGAATTGATGCAGGGGGGAGAGTTTCATATTTCCGGATCATTGAGATCTCTTCTGAGGAAGATATGATTAGTACACAAAAAAAAATTGAACCTGAAGGGGAACCAGTATCCTTGTGGGCAGGTCTGGTAGAGTGTTGGGGAGGGTTTAAACTAATTTGGCAGGGGGGTAGGTACTGGGGTGATAGTGCTGAGAATAGCGTTGGTATATAAGTAGATGCAGTGCGTAGTAAGACTGTGAGGAAGAGCAGGCAGATGTTAGGGCAAAATGCAGTCAGGGGATGAGTTGAAATGTAAGAGGGGGCCAAAATCAAAAAAGGAGATGAATACAGGACTGAAGGCATCTCATAGGCATCCTACAAATCCCTCTTTTGGGATCCTACACCAACTTGATTTTCTGAATCTTACCTGCATGCAGAGCCAAAGGTGCTATATTTGAATGCATGCAATATATGGAATAAGGTAGATGATCTTGTAGTACAATCAGAGATGGGCATTATTGAGCCGTGGCTGAAAGAAAATTATATTTGGGAGCTTAACATATTTGGTAGGCAGAGGGGGTGGGGTGGCTCTATTGGTCAAAAATTAAATCAAATCTTTAGAAAGAGGTGACATATTATCAGAAGATGTAGAATCCTTGTAGGTAAAGTTAAGAAACTCGTAAGGGTAAAAAGACCCTTGCAGGCCTTGGGAGTTATAATTTGGCCTTGAACAGTAGCCAGGATGTGGGGTACAAATTACAACAGGAGATAGAAAAGGGCAATGTTACGATAGTTGTGGGAAATTTTAATATGCAGGTAGATTTGGGAAAATCAGGTTGGTGCTAGATCCCAAGGGAGGGTATTTGTAGACTGCTGCTGAGATGCCTTTTTAGAGCAGCTTGTGGTTGAGCCTACTAGGAGAAAGACAGTTCTGGATTGGGTATTGTGTTGTGAGCCAGATTTGATTATGGAGCTTAAGGTAAAGGAACCCTTAGGAGGCAGTGATCATAATATGATAGAATTCATCTTGCAGTTTGAGAGGAAGAAACTAACATCAGATGTATCAGTAATACAGTGGAGTAAGGGGAATTACAGAGGCATGAGGGAGGAGCTGGCCAAAGTTGATTGGAATGGGACATTAGCAGGGATGATGTCAAAACAGCAGTGGCTGGAGTTTCTGGGGCAATTCGGAAGGAACAGGATAGATATATTGCAAAGATGAATAAGTATTCTAATTTAAGATTGAGGCAACTATGGATGACAAGGGAAGTCAAAAACAAAAAAAAAATGCAAAGGAGTGGGCATTTAATATAGCAAAAATCAATGGGAAGCTTTTAAAAACTAACAGAAAGCAGCTAAAAGCCATAAGGAGAGAAAAGATGAAATATGAAGGTAAAGTTGCCAATAATGTAAAAGAGGATACCAAAACTCTTTTTTCAGGTATATAAAGAGTAAAAGAGAGCCAAGTGGATATCGTACCACTGGAAAATGATGCTGGAGAGGTTGTAATAGGGGACAAAGAAATGACAGACGAACTTAATAAATATTTTGCATCAGTTTTCACTGTGGAATTCACTAGCAGTTGCCAGAAATTTGAGAGTGTCAGGGGGCAGAAGTGATTGTAGTTGTTATCACTGAGGTGAAGGTACTTGGGAAGCTGAAAAGTCTGAAGGTAGATAAGTCACCTGGACCAGATGGACTACACCCCAGGGTTCTGAAAGACGTAGTTGAAGAATCTGAATCAGGTTTAATATCACTGGCACATGTTGTCAAGTTAGTTATTTTGCGGTAGCAGTACTTTGCAATAGACAATTTTAAAAAGTTATAAAATTACGACGAGTATTTTTTTTTAAATAAAGATGTAATGCAAAAAGAGAGGAAAAATTGTGAAGTAGTGTTCAAGAGTTTATTGTCCATGCGGAAATCTGATGGTGGAGGGGAAGAAGCTGTTCCTGAATCATTGAGTGTGTGTCTTTGGACTCCTGTACTACCTCCTTTACGGTAGCAATGAGAAGAGGGCATCGCCTTTTGAAGATGTCCTCAATGCTAGGGAAGCTAATGCCAAAGATGGATCTGGCTGAGTTGACAACCCTCTGTATGTTTTCCAATCCTCTGCATTGGTGCTTACACACCAGGTGGTGATGTAACCAATCAGAATACTCCCTATGGTGCATCTACAGAAATTTGCGAGTGTCTGGTGACATATCAATTCTCCTTAAACTCCTCATGAAATATAACCACCGTCATGCCTTCTTTGTAATTACATCAATGTGTTGGGTCCAGTGTAGGTATTCAGAAATGTTGACCCCCCCTCCGGAACTTCAGACCGCACACCCTTTCCACTCGATGAGGACAGGTGTGTGTTCCCTTGATTTCCCCTTCCTGAAGTCCACAATCAATTCCTTGGTCTTACTGACGTTGCGTGCAAGGTTGTTGTGACACCACTCAACTAGCTGATCTATTTTGCTCCTGTGTGCCTCCTTGTCACCATCGGAAAGTCTGCCGATAATAGTTGTGTGGCCAGCAAATTTATACCTGTAGATACAGGAAAGATATAAATAAGGTTGAAAGAGTGCAGAGAAGGTTTACAAGGATGTTGCCGGGACTTGAGAAACTCAGTTACAGAGAAAGGTTGAATAGGTTAGAACTTTATTCCCTGGAGCGTAGAAGAATGAGGGGAGATTTGATAGAGGTATATAAAATTATGATGGGTATAGATAGAGTGAATGCAAGCAGGCTTTTTCCACTGAGGCAAGGGGAGAAAAAACCAGAGGACATGGGTTAAGGGAAAAGTTTAAAGGGAACATTAGGGAGGGCTTCTTCACACAGAGAGTGGTGGGAGTACGGAATGAGCTGCCAGATGAGGTGGTAAGTGCGGGTTCTCTTTTAACATTTAAGAATAAGTTGGACAGATACATGGATGGGAGGTGTATGGAGGGATATGGTCCGTGTGCAGGTCAGTGGGACTAGGCAGAAAATGGTTCGGCACAACCAAGAAGGGCCAAAAGGCCTGTTTCTGTGCTGTAGTTTTTCTATGGTTTCTACGTCATTTGAGCTGTGCCTAGTCACACAGTCATGGGTGTAGAGAGAGCACTGTACTAAACTTGCATCAGTGTTGATTGTCAGTGAGAAGGAGATATGGAGATTATGGAGGCATGAGTAATGATCATTCAAGATTCTGGAATGGTTCTGGAAGACTGGAAAATTGCAGATGTCACTCCACTCTTTAAGAAGGGAGGGAGGCAGAAGAAAGGAAATTAAAGGTCAGTTAGCCTGACTTAAGAGGTTGAGAAAATGTTGAGTCCATTATTAAGGACGAGGATACTAGTGGAGGGACATGACAAAATAGGCCAAAATCAGCATGGTTTCTTGTCTGAGAAATCTGTTGGAATTCTTTGTGGAATTAATTGGCAGTATAGACAAATGAGAATCAGTGGATGTTGTTTACTTAGATTTTTCACAAGGGCTTTGGCAAGGTGACACACATGAGGCTACTTAACAAGCCATGGTGTTACAAGAAAGACATTGGCATGGATAGAAGACTGGCTGACTGGCAGCAGGCAAAGAATGGGAATCATAGGGGCATTTTCTGGTTGGCTGCAGGTGACTGGTAGTGTTCCACAGTGGTCAGTGTTGGACTTCTTATTTTCACTTTGTATGTCAATGATTTGGCTGGAGGAATTGATGACTTTGGCCAACTTTGCAGACGATGTGAATAGAGGTTGAAGGGCAGGTAGTGTTGAGGAAGCAGGACGTCTACAGAATGACAGACCCTTGGGGGAATGGGCAAAGAAGTGACAGATGGAATACAGTGTTGGGAAGTGTATGGTCATGCACTTTGATAGAAGTAATAAAGGCAGAGTCTATTTTCTAAACGGGAAGAAAATTCAAAAATCAGAGGTACAAGGAGAGTTGAGAGTCCTCGTGCATGATTCACTGAAGGTTAATTTGCAGGTTGAGTCAGTGGTAAGGAAGGTAAATTCAATGTTAGCATTCATTTTGAAAGGGCTAGAATCTAAAAGCAAGGATGTAATCTGTTATAAAGCATTGGTCAGACTACACATGGAGTATTGTGTGCAGTTTTGGATCCTTTATTTAGGAAAAGATGTGCTGGCATTGGAGAGGGTCCAAAGATGGTTCATGAGAATGATCCCAGGAACAAAAGGGTTAATACGTGAGCAGCATTTGATGGCTCTCGGCTGTAGTTGCTGGGGTTTAGAGGAATGAGGGGAGATCTTATTGAAACCTATTGAATATTGAAAGGCCTAGACAGAGTTGATGCGTAGAGAGGATGTTTGTTTTTGTGGGGAGAATCTAGGAGCAGAGGGCACAGCTTCAGAATAGAGGGAAGTTCATTTAGAACAGCAAGGAGGAGGAATTTCTTCAGCCAGGGAGGGAATGGTGAATCTGTGGAATTCAGTGCCACAGACGCCTGTGGAGGCCAAGTCACTCCGTATATGTGGTTGATAGGTTCTTGATTAGTCAGAACGCGAAAAGGTTATAGGGAGAAGGCAGAACGGGTTCGAGAGGGATAATAAATCAGCCAAGATGGAATGGCGGAGCAGACTTGATGAGACAAATGGCCTAATTCTAATTCTTATGGTCTAAACTTTTCTGAGGCCACACCCACAGCTTAAACATTCTCCAATTTGTGGCAAACAATCCCAGCCTGTTATTGGGGATTAAATTTCAGGATGAGGTAGAATTTGAAATTGGAGGAGTTCCAAGATGTGGGAACGTAGTAGGGGCTACTTTCCCTGACAGCTTGTTCCGTGTACTACCACCCTCTGAGTGAAGAATTTGCTCCTCGGGCCCCTTTTAAATCTTTCCCTTCTCACCTTAACCTGTATCAATAATTTCTGATTCCTTTTCAAAGACCATTATAGCACAGTACAGGCCCTTGGGACAACAATGTTGTGCCAACTTTTTAACCAACTTCCAAGGTCAAACTAACCTTTTCCTCCTACATAACCTTCCATTTTTCATCCATGTGCATACCAAAGAGTTTCTTAAATACCCTTAATACATTTACCTCTTCTGCCACCCCTAGCAGAGTGTTCCATGCACTTAACATCTGTGTAAACAAAATAAAAACAAGCAAATTTACCTCTGACATCCCTGCTATTCTCTCCTCCAACCACCCCAAAATTATGCCCCTCGGTATCAGCCATTTTTTCCGGGCGGGGGGGGGGGAGAACTATGTTCATCCTAACTGTGTCCCTCATGAACACCTCCATAAAATTACCTCTCATTCTCCTACACTCCAATAAAATCCAAACCTGCTGCTCAACCTCTCTCCATAACTCAGTCCTCAAGTCCCAGCAGCATCCTTGTAAATCTTTCCAGCTTAACGGTGTCTTTCCAATAACCAGGTGACCAAAACAGAACAGAATGTTCCAAATACGGCGTCACCAATGACCGTATAACAGTCTTCTCTTCTCATTGCTCTGCACAGACTGGTCATTAGTGGCTATGGCTCAGTTTTCACCCTAGCCATAGCTGTCGATCAGTCTTCACCACCTCTGCCCCTTGTCCAAAGTATGGCCTACTCATAATCTTGTTCCCTTCATGAAGATTGATTAGATTGATTGAGGGCCTCTTTTCCTCTTCAGCCTTGTTGTCCACAGACACTGGGTACTTTGGATGTGACCAGTGATTGGAGTATACTCCATTTCCCTCCTCTGTAAACTGCCCTGGCATTCATGGCTGTGTTCTGCCTCACCCACCTGCTGGCAGGTTTCAGAGGCCGCGGTTACAAAGGAGTGCACAACTGACCAATGTTTGATGTCTGTCTCATACAGGGGCTGCACGCGGAGCAACACTTAGGTCTGCATTACACCCTCTCGCCGGGAGACCTGAAGACCACTTTCCCTCATGGCTTCCCTCTCCGCTTCCAGAAACAGGTAGATGTTTCCACCAGCTGCATGTGTCCTCACTCACTCGTCACCACCCACCTCAAAGGTCCCAGTCCATAACTCACTGAAAGAGGGTGCATAATTAGATAGGGTGGTAAAGAAGTCATATGGTCAGGTCATTTGGTGTAAGAGAAAGTCACATTGCGTTTCGATTAGTCCACACTCAGTTCTGGTCACCCTATTACAGGAAGGATGTGGAAGCTCTGGGGAGGGTGCAGAAGAGATTCAACAGGATGCTGCCTAGATTAGAGGGTATTAGCTGTAAGGAAAGATTGGACAAGCTTGGGCTGTTTTCTCCAGTGGGTCAGAGAGTGAAGGGGGCGACCTGACAGACTGAATAGGAGTAAAAATGACCATCTAGAGCTTAGCAGTGGGCAAAGGTTTCGTATTCCACTGGAGAGAAGCAACTGTCCATCACCTTGCAACCCTTCTCAGTCCACTGATCACCTCAGGCTCCAGTCTCTACTCTCTCCATCTCCTTATATTGACCCCTGTCATCTCTCCATTCTCAGTCCTGATGTGGAATCCCAACCAAAACATTGAAAATGTCTTCCCCTCTTCCTCCCCACCATCTCCCTGTAGATACTGCTCAATCTACTGAGTTCCTCCAGCTGATAGCTTGTTGCTCCAGATTCCTCAGTGTCTTGTGTCTCCGCCTGCCAATTCAGTTCAGTGGACCTTCTCTGACCTGTTTCCAGCACGTTAACATCTTTCCTCAAATAGGAAAACCGACACTGTGTACACACAAAACAGTGGAGGAACTCAACAAGTCAGCTGTCATCTATGGAGAGAAATCAACAGTTGTTTTAGGCCAAGACCCTTCTTCAGGACTGGAAAAGAAGGGGGCAAAAAGGCCAGAATAAGGTGGGGGGGGGGATGGAAAAAAGCACAAGCTGGCAGGAGATGGATGAAACTCCAACCTGATGGCATGAACAGCTATTTCTCTAATTAACAGTAATTACTCTTCTTCTTCCCCTGTCCCCCCCCCCCCCCAATGTTTAACATTCCCCATTCTGGATCCCCTCTCACCCCTTCTCTTCAGCAGCCTATCACCTCTCTCTTAACCTTTCTCCCATGATCCACTCTTTCCTCCAATTAGATTCCTTCTTCAACCCTTTACTTCTTCCACCTATCTCCTTCCAGCTTCTTCGTCTCTCCTCCCCACCAGCCACAGCCTCAGAATACAAACACGTCCCTTTAGGACAGAGATGAGGAGAAATTTCTTTAGCCAAGGGGTGGTGAATCTGCAAAATTCGTTGCCGCAGATGGTTTTGGAGGCCAAGTCACTGGGTATATTTACAGCAGACGTTGATAGGTTCTTTATTAGTCAGGGCATCAAAGGCTGCGGGGAGAGAAGATCAGAATGGAGTTAAAAGAGAGAAAAATCAGCCATGATCAAATGGTGGAGCAGACTTGTTGAGCTGAATAGCCTAATTCTGGTCCTAAATACGATCCTAACTACTATTGCATTTGCATACTAACCTTCTGTGTTTCATGCAGCAGGTCTGCCAAATCCCAGTGCCTTAGAGCTCTGCATTCTCTCACTGTGTTTCACAAATTCTTGCCAAGTTTCATCCCGTATTTTGTCCTGTTTCAGATCCGGACGTTCGGGGAGGCGTGCATCATGGTTCGGAGGCCAGGCCTGGAGCTTGTTGGTTACCTGAAGGCTGCCAACTATTCACACCCAGTTGTTCGTTATGTCATCTGTATCCTTGCTGCTGATAGTATCCAGCAGGGAGCCTGCCGGCATCGGGTGCTGGGAGATGTGGGGTCGAAGCACCCTGCCAGGGTCGGGTGCTGGGAGATGTGAATGGGCTCATCCTGCTGGGGTTACCTGATGGAGTTCTGGGATAGGCGAACCCTGTCGGAGTTAGGTGATGGGCGCTCGAGTATTGTCACCTCATCCGTGTTGACACTTGACCCCGTGGTTAAACCTGGAGTGACTCTGGCACCTTGATGCCTTCTGTGAGGGAAAGAGGCTGAGTGGGCTCCTGTGGTGGCCGGCCCCCAGCTGAGTAAGCGCAGCAGGCACCCAGCAGAGGGCAAGGGCTTCATTTTCCACTTGAGGGAAACAGAGCCAGAGCTGTAGGGAGAAGTTGGACACACTCAGACTTTATTCCATAAGCATAGGAGACTGAGCGGTGATCTTACAGAGGTATTTAAAACTACGATGGGCAAAGTTTAAAAATTCATTATCAAAGAACATATCTGTCACCATATACTACCCTGAGATTCATTTTCTTGCAGGCATTCACAGTAGATACAAAGAAACACCAGAATCAGTGAAAAACTACACACAATGACAAAATATGACAAATTGTACAAATACAAGTAAAAGAAAACAAAATAGTAAATAATACTGAGGAGATGAGTTATGGAGTCCTTGAAAGAGAGTCCATAAGTTGTGGAATCAGTTCAGTGTTGAGGTGTGTGAGGTTATCCACGCTGGTTCATGAGCCTGATGGTTACCTGAACCTGGTGGCGTGAGAACTAAGGCTCCTGTACCTCCTTTCCGATAGTGGCAGTGAGAAGAGAGCTTGGCCTGTTTGGTGAATGCAGGGTTAGGGAATCAAGAACTAGAGGGCATAGGTTTAAGATGACGGGGGTGGGGGAGGGGGGGAAGATTTAATAAGATTTTTTTTTGCACCAAAGGTGATATCCATGTGGAATAAACTGCTCGAGGAAGTGATTGAGGCAAGGACAATAGCAATTTTTTAAAAGGCAACACAGAAAATTCTGGAGGAGCTTAGCAGGTTACGCAGCGTCTTTGGAGAGGAATAAGCAGTTAGACAAGTACTTGGATTGGAAAGGTTTAAAAGGTTATGGGCCAAACACTGGCAAGTGGGACTCGCAGTACGGAGCACCTTGGTCAGCATGGGCTAGTGGGGCTGAAGGGCCTTCTCCATGCTGTACGTATTGCTCAGTGACTCCTCAATTATTCCTTTTCCTGCCAAAATCCATTCCACAGCTAACTCATAACATCACCCCTACTCATTCCTTAACACCCTGCTACCCTAGACGGTGAGAAGGGGTATGGTAAAACACTCACCCTGTGCAATGCAGTCCAGTACTGTGCTAAACGGGACTGGTTAATCCTCCACATACCAAATGGTAAGCATGTGCGTTTTTTCCTCGTCCTGTCTGAACTTGCAGAGCGGGGCTCTGTCAAAGCTGGAGTCTATGGAGTCTGGAGCAACATGCAATAATTTGCTGGAGCAACTCCACGGGTTGAGTTGCATCCATGGAGGTGGGGGAGGAAGAGCTGCCAATGATTTGGGTCAGGATTAGGGTCAAACAGCATCTGTGGGGGTGGGACAAAGGGACTGTTGATGGTTCGGGTTTATGGGGTCAAGCATCTTCTGTGGGAGTGGGGGGTAAGGAATCGTTGATGAGTCAGTTCAGGATTAGGGTTTGGATCCAGTTGTTAGATTTCGACCTGAAGTATAAACGGTTTATTCCCTTACAGATGATGCTCGACCCACCGAGCTCCTCCAGCAGATTGCTTGTTGCTTTAAAAAAGTTGGGCTTACTGACACGATTTAAAGGAGTTGATGCAGGTAGAGGAGACGGAAGTGTGGAAAGGAGGAGTGTTTGGGGGGTGTGGTCTAGGAGCGAGACTGGCCGAACTCAAAGTCTAGAACAGAAAAGCAAAGACATTTCAGGTTGGTGAGTGTATATTTACTTGGAGGAAAGAATAGGGGGATGTCCGAGGTAAGTTTTTACAGAGTGGTGGATACGTGGAATGCACTGCCTCGGGTGGTGGTAGAGGCAGATACATTAGGGATGTCTTCGAGATTCTTAGATAGGCACATGGATGAAAGAAAAATGGAGGGCTACGTGGGAAGGCAGGGTCAGATTGATCTTGGAGTAGGTTAAAGGATGGACACAACATTGTAAGCTGAAGGTTCTGTACTGTACCATTCTATGCACTTCAAGTTTATTTGTCACGTGTGAATCAAATCATATAATGAAATGCATTGTTTGTGTTACTTGGTTTCTCTGCTGTGATAGACATTGGGATGTAGTTGGTTGTAGTCCGGTATGTGTTTCATTGTGTATCCAGGGATACTATGTAAAGGAGCAGGGAGTTTTTCCCACTGTTACTGGTAACACTTTTCGCATTTATTTCCTTTGTATGGGTGTGTTACACACCATTGACCTTGTTTTCCTGCTGCAGCCTATTTGTGGGTCAAACATTGCAAGGAGCTGATGCCTTCAACCTACAACGAAGCTCGCTTTGACCAGCCCCTCGAAGCCTCCACCTGGCTCAAGAACTTCCGCATCACCAACGAGCGATTTCTGGCTCAGGTCAGCGGGTCCATGGGGTGGGAAGTGGCCGGCGATACTTGTGCCGGGCTCAAGAACAGCTTCTACCCCGCTGTTATACGACTGTTGAACGGTCCCCTTGTACAATAAGATGGACGCTTGACCTCACATGTATCTCATGTGGCCCTTGCACATCATCGTTTGCCCGCACTGCACTTTCTCTGTAGATGTTACACTTTATTCTGTATTCTGTTGTAGTTTACCTCGTTCTGGATTCATCAATGCACTGTGTCATGACTTGAGCTGCGTGAGCGATATGCATGACAAGCTTTTCACTCTACCTTGGTACAAATGACAATACTAAACCATAAGATACTATATAAGAGTAAATGTGGGCCATTCAGCTCATCGAATCTGCTCCACCACTTGATCGTGGCTGATTTATTTTTCCCTTTCAAATCTGTTCTCTCAACTTCTCCCTTAAACTTTGAGGTCCTTACTAATTAATACCTATCAACCTCTACTTTAAATGTACCCAATGACTTGGCCTCTACAGCCATCTGCGGCAATGAATTCCACAGATTCACCACCCTCTGGCTAAAGAAATTTCTCCTCATCTCTGTTCGAAAGGAACATCCTTCTATTCTGAAGTTTTGCCCTCTGAAGATTCTCCCACTATTGGAAACATCCTATACATATCCACTCTATCTAGGCCTTCAATGGGTTTCAATGAGATCCCACCCCGCCCCACCTCACCATTCCTCTAAACTCCAGAACTCCCAAGTCCAGACCCAAATATTTCAGGAGCTCTTCATATGTTAACCCTTTTATTACCGGGATTACTCTCATAAACCTCCTGTGGACTATCTCCAGTGCTAGCATACTCTTTCTTAGATATACTTTATTGTCGCCAAACAATTGATACTAGAGCATACATTCATCACAGCGATATTTGATTCTGCGCTTCCCACTCCCTGGATTACAAATCAATAGTAAATATTAAAAATTTAAATTATAAATCATAAATAGAAAATAGAAAAATGGAAAGTAAGGTAGTGCAAAAAAAACCGAGAGGCAGGTCCGGATATTTGGAGGATACGGCCCAGATCTGGGTCAGGATATGGGGCCCAAAACTGCAAACGATACGCCAAATGCAGTACGACTAATATCTTATAAAGCCTAGGAAAAGCTTGATGAAAAATGGGAGCTGATAATTGTTTACCCTTGCAGTTTGAGGACAAGATCCCAAGCAATTTTCTGGATGCAAGTTTGTTGTGAATGTGCAGCACTAACACCGCCTTACTTTGTTGCAAATAGCTAAAAACCCAGCAGAGGTACACTTGGAGCAAGCGGGAGGCCACCGAGGAAGGGCGACCCTTGGGAGAAGTGGTGGACCAGGTGAGGCATCACCCCACATTACCAGATCTGCCAAATGAGGCTGTCATTGTGTAACAACGTATCATCCAGTCTTTGGGCTTCCCTCTAAGCTAAGATGAGAGGAGCTAGGTTAGCGGCCAATCTCAGAAGTAATTTTTTTACACTGCGAGTAGGGAGACGGTGGCACAAAAGCGTAGCAGTCAGCATAATACTTTCCAGCACCAGTAATCAGTGACCGGGATTCAATTCCTACCTTTGTCCGCAAGGAGTTTGTACTTTTTTCCCCTGTGACTATGCTGGTGTCCTCTCACATTCCAAAGACGTACAAGTTAAGGTTTGTAAGTTGTGGGCATGATATGTGGATCCTGAAGAGTGCCGACAATCGCAGGCTGCCTCCAGCACATCCTCAGGCTGTGTTGGACATTGATGCAAATGATGCACTTCGCTGTACATGTCGATGTCAGCATGGATGACGATGTCAACATGAAGGCCTGTATAGCTGTGGCAGCAATCAAGGGCACCACTGGAGGGTGAACTCCTGTAAAGGAGATGCCCCTCCCTCTGAAGAGGAGAAGGTGTGTTGGGGGGGGGGGGAAAGAGGTGGAGTGGGGACCAGTCCAAGTCTGAAATGAGCTTGGCTCATGTTTCTCTCTTCCCATCCTCAGGGTATCACACGAGTGAAGAATGCCAGTGACGTGGTGGGTGTCCTGTTCAAAGAGCTGAAGTCGCAATGTTTACCCGACACTTATCAGATGCTGGTGGCAGTGGATGGGGTCAATGCTCTGTGGGGACCCACCACTATGAAGAAGGAGGACAAAAGTCAGGTATTTCTGGTTTGATCACTCATCACACACTCTCTGAGGCAGTCAGGAGCACATCTTCAGTAGTCAAGTCCTGGTATGAGACCACTGACCCCAGGCAGACCACCTTTGGAGAGTATTGATAATGGCTGGAGACACTCATCTGCCCAGAAGATGGCAATGACAAATGACTTCTGTAGAAAAATTTGCCAAGAGTAGTCATGGTTATGGAAAAATCATGACCGTCCACATCACATGACACACTAGATAATGAACAAACTCATTGGATATGGTCAGATGTTGAGGTTAGTTGCTCCAATGATGGTTACCTGGCCCTGCTGCAAGTGTAAAATTCCAAATCTCTTCCTACTGACTGTTACTGTACAAAATTCCAATGGACCAAATCCCTTTCCACTGTCATTGTACAAAATTTCAGTTGGCCAAATCCCTTTCCACTGACTTCCATTATACTAAATCCCAATGGATGAAATCACTTTCCACTGTCATTGTATAAAATTCCAATGGACAAAGCTCCTTCTCACTGACTGCCACTCTACAAAATCCCACTGCAGCAAAGTCCTTCCCACAGAATCCATGTGGATCAAACTTTCATCCAACCCCCATACTCCTTTGCAGTACCACCTGCTATTTAACGTGGCAATGAGTTCAGCCAAGCCCATTGAAAATTAACTTGGTGTAAACTTTGTCTCCACGGATGCTACCTGACTTGCTGGATAACCCCAATGTTGTTTTTTCTTTCATCTCAGTTTCTCACTGTCTCCAGTTACTGATTATCCGCTGAGAAAGGCGCCAGTCTGTTTAGGAAGTTAAACTGAAATGTCGCTAGGGTTTTATTGATGGATAGTGTGTACAAAATA